>NW_027127917.1:0-20000 GCF_037325665.1 Littorina saxatilis
AATGCAATGTTTTTGCCAGTATGACGTCAAAGTCAATCCGAATATTCTTGCGGCATTTTACTTGTTAATACAGCATGACTTCCCTTCTTTGTCTCTGTTAATCTAGGGAGAAAATATCCAGCGATATTTCTCCGTAGGCCTAAAGTTCGGCCATGACCTAGGCAAAATAACTTGCGCAGCCGCAGAAACAAGAAAATGGAAATCTTATGAAGCCGTCATCAACACGAACACAATGATTGCAGAAGCAAACTCTGTACCTACACGACCGAGACACAAGACTGATTATTTCACAGCTGCAAAGGGTAAGCTTACTCACGTCAGGTCTTCACTGACAAGCTAGGAACAGGCGGAAAATTCCAAACAAAAGTAAATGACGTCAAAGTCTCTTTCGCTTTGCGTGTAACTTTGTCATGACGTCTTTTTGTGACGACAGTATACGCGACAATTTGTTCGCTTCCGGTGTCATTTTAGACTGAAAAGCAACTCAAAAGAAGAAGCTAAGCCTGTGTCTTGAAACAGCTGAAACAGTCTTTTGGATTGCTGTTTCAATGTTAACCAAAACGTTAAAGAAAAAAACAATGTTCAGTTGCGAATTGACAGCGGATTGAGCATTTATTCCTGTTGATGAAGGTATGATTGAAGCTTTATTCTCTCCGTCAACCAACAAGACTAGATTTGTAGCAGACGAAAAAGAAAATGTGCGTTTTTCCTGTCTTGTGAAGGCGATTATGTCGTTATAAGTTATCTGTACGTTGTAATGACATTTCAAAACAAAATTTAGCTTTGATGCGTCACGGGATAATAAGCTTATACGTTTTTATCCATGGAATTGTTTTTTTCGTCTCGGCAGGGTGAATGAATTCATGATGTCTTTTCCGGAACTGGACAAAACTGGCCTTGCCAAGACTGAAACAAAATATAGTTCTACAACTTCTAGGCTTGGGTTGATTGCCCATGGTGAATTTCCAATGATTTGTTGCCACATCCCATGACAAATTCTCTTTACTTTGGTCATGCCATATATACGTTACAGTTCCGTCCATGCATGGTATCGCGTGATATTTTGTCTCGACGGGATGAAAGAATATAACAACGTCACTCTCGGCAGAGCCTCGAGTGACGTCATCATATTCATTGACCCAGTCTCGACAAAATATCAGGCGATACCATGGATGGACGGAGCTGTAACTTATACGTAGGGGTGCTAGTTTTGGTGCAAGCGAGAGAGAGAGAGAGAGAGAGAGAGAGAGAGAGAGAGAGAGAGAGAGAGAGAGAGAGAGAGAGAGAGAGAGAGTGAGAGAGAGAGAGAGACTAAACAGGGAGAGAGTGAGAGAGGGGAAAGAAATCAGGTCCGAGGGGGGGGGGGGGGATGGATTGAGAGATTGAGAAATAAAGGGAAAGAGGAATTAGGGAGGGAGGAAGAGAGTAAGAGGGAGAGAGATAGCGAGAGAGGTAGGGAGGGATAGAAAGAGAGATGGAGGGAGGAAAAGAGAGAGATAGGGAGGGATAGAGGGAGGGAAAGAGAGAGAGACAAGGATCGTCAGGAGAATTATATATATAGATAGAGAAGAAAAATGTTTAAAATAAAACGTCATAAGGTGACGTCATTATGTCTCGCCTTATTTGAAAGAGGTCATTTGTGTGTTCTAAACTTTAAATGACGTCATTTGTGAGTTCTAAACTTAAAATGACGTATTTTCTGTATGGGTCGTCTGACAAGAATTTTAAAACTATCATAAAAGGAAAATTGGGAACCCCTTGGACTTACTTGGTTTTGTCAAAACATTCATGCACACTTAAAAAGTTGTTTTTGGTTGTGGACTTACTTGTTCATATCTGCTTATCTAAGCACTCTAAAAAGTAGAAATTAGCACACAAGATGGGCATTGATTTCTTCTTTTTGATGAACAAAAAATATCATTTTGAAAAAAAAAGACTTACCAAAGCGGAAGGTCGTGGGTTCGAATCCCGGCCGCACCTGACGGGTAATTAAGGTGAAGATTTTTCCGATATCCCAGGTCAACTTACGTGCAGGCCTGCTGGTGCCTTATCACCCTTCGTGCGTACACGCAAGCACAAGACCAAGTGCGCACGGAAAAGATCGTGCAGTCCAAAGCAGAGTTTGGTGGGTTATAGAAACACGAAAATACCCAGCGTGCTTTCACCGAAAACGGCGTATGGCTGCCTAAATGGTTTTGTAAAAACGGTCATCCACGTACAAATCCACTCGTGCAAAAGCACACGTGTACGTGGGAGTTTCAGCCCACGAACGCAAAAGAAGAAGAAGAAGCAGTTCTAAAACGCCTTCACAAAAATTGCGTCCTCGCTGTTAAAACCCGTCAATCGGGACAGTGAATGTTTCCGTACCATGTCCACACGGCACCTGAATTGCTTAATATCAATTCAAACGTAACACATCTATAAATAGATTCAGGAAACATTGACACCTGCAATAAAATCACTTTCGTGCCTGTGCTAGCATTTTAATGTCCAGAAATATTTCTAAGACATCAAACCCGGGTTAGTGTTTGATTTGAATTTCAAATAATGTGATTTAAGGTTGTAACTATAGTAGTAACCGTACCACCCAAACTTACAACAACAAAACATTACCGGAACAACAAAACATGCTGTGTAGCTTAAAAAACTTGTACGTAAATAATATTTATTTTAGCAATTCTCCGCAATCGGATATGCTCATCATTCTCCAAGGCACTCAAACTAACACTCACGTACACAGTCATACACAAGAACCAGCTTTTATTCTTGACTGGACATAGTCCTTAGATCAAGACTGGTTTTAATCAGAACAAACACACAAACGCACACATTGTTACAGGTTCGCTTCGAAAGTATCTGTGAGAATCGTACCGAAATGAGCCAGAGCGTTGTTTAGAGATCAAATAAGCAAAGGGAAGTAAGCGCTCTAATGTGCACACGACATGTGTAATAGAGTAAGCGAGAGTTATACGGAACGTTTCTCCTGGCACCTGAGAGAATAACGCATTGAAATGAACAAGCGACTTTCATCCTCAAAAAAAGCATTACTTTTTCTTCCAAATGTTTTGACAAAACCAAGTAAGTCCACTTGCTTAGATCTGTCAATTTTTTTAGATCTGATATAATGGAAAAAAGTGACAAAACCAAGTAAGTCCACAAAATGCCCAACAAAACAAAAACCATCCATCAGATCATTATCAAACTCGGGTTGTAAACGTACATTAATGCTATTTATCTTATTATCTCTGTAGGTTGATCAAGATAATCGTCACTTTTGAGAAATGTAATAAAACAGAAAAAGTCGTTTATCTCAGAACTAGGTTCAGTGGACTTACTCGGTTTTGTCAGCACACGGCAGCGTACTACCAGATCTTCGACACAATGAATTCACATGAGACGCGTGAGGCGCAGAATATCTATGACATGCTTCACCCCTACTCCAACGACGATGCAGGCAGACAACCGTACTCGCAAATATCCTTTCACGCGTCTGACGTCACCAAAACATCAGGAAACAGTTACTTTGTCAACACTGTCAACACTGTTAACACTGCATGTTGATTGTTAAAGAAGGGGAACTATTACCAAAGAACCGTTATTTCTTGCAACTGTTGTGGTTTGGAATTAATTGTAAAGTTGGGAAATTTGTGCTGAAACAAAACGGTGGTTCCGAGTTCTTACAAAAAGCCGACCTGTTGACGATTGGCAATAGTGCTTTCCTAAAGAAAGTAATGAAACAGTAGTTAGAAGTGCAATGCCTTTTGCACAGTCGTCAACCAGCCAAGGCACTGCATGATACCCCCGGCGAGGGACATATCAACCATCTCTCACACACACACAAATCGTGCGCGCACACACGCATGCATGCATGGATGCACACAAACACACTCTCTCTCTCTCTCACAACAAACACACACTCTCCACAACACCGTATCTGCATTAATTTGCCCTGTCCACCTTCTATGTACAGTATGGTCTCTTTTTCAATGGTATGGCTTTGTGTGTGTGTGTGTGTGTGTGTGTGTGTGTGTGTGTATGTGTGTGTGTATCATGTGTGTGTGTGTGGGTGTGTGGGTGTATGTGTGTGTGGGTGTGTGTGTGTGGGTGTATGTGTGTGTGTATGTGTGTGTGTATGTGTGTGTGTATGTGTGTGTGTGTGTGTGTGTATGTGTATGTGTATGTGTGTGTGTGTGGTGTGTGTGTGTGTATGTGTATGTGTATGTGTGTGTGTGTGCTTGTGTATGTGTATGTGTGTGTGTGTGTGTGTGTGTGTGGTGTGTGTGTGTGTATGTGTATGTGTATGTGTGTGTGTGTGTATGTGTATGTGTGTGTGTGTGTGTGTGTGTATGTGTGTGTGTGTGTGTGTATGTGTGTGTGTGTGTGTATGTGTATGTGTGTGTGTGTGTGTATGTGTATGTGTATGTGTGTGTGTGTGTATGTGTATGTGTGTGTGTGTGTGTGTGTGTATGTGTGTGGTGTGTGTGTGTGTGTGTGTATGTGTGTGTGTGTGTATGTGTATGTGTGTGTGTGTGTGTGTGGATGTGTGTGTGGTGTGTGTGTGTAGTTGTGTATTTACCTTTTGTCATGTCAGCCAAGTTTGCTTTGTGTTTTTGTTGTTTCGTTATGTGTAAGCTTGGTATGAACCTTACATTGTGCTCCTTTGTTTTAGACAGAAATTGTAGAGTGCCTGGAGCCAACTGATGAGACTTGCGGTTTAGAACATTATTATATTTATCATTATTATTATATTGCTGTCCTCTTCGGTGCGGCAAGGTCGCCTTAAAGCTTCTCGTGCAGGTGGGGGGGGGGGGGAGGTGGAGTCTCATCCGGGCCATGCTTTGTCTTGAATCCTCCTGTAGTGGGGAGTCCTGGAGTAGGTGTGCCGTGTTCTAGCTGCAGTATGTGTGTGGTTGTGTGTGTGTGTGTGGTTGTGTGTGTGTGTGGTATGTGTATGTGTGTGTGTGTGTGTGTGTGTGTGGTGTGTGTGTGTATGTGTGTGGTTGTGTGTGGTGTGTGTGTGGTTGTGTGTGGTGTGTGTGTGGTTGTGTGTGGTGTGTGTGTGGTTGTGAGTGTGTGTGTGGTTGTGAGTGTGTGGTTGTGTGTGTGTGGTTGTGTGTGTGTGGTTTGTGTGTGTGTGGTTGTGTGTGTGTGGTGTGTGTGTGTGTGGTGTGTGTGTGGTTGTGAGTGGTTGTGAGTGTGCGTGTGTGGTGTGTGTGTGTATGTGTGTGTGGTTGTGTGTGTGGTTGTGTGTGTGTGTGGTTGTGTGGTTGTGTGTGTGTGTGTGGTTGTGTGTGTGTGGTTGTGTGTGTGTGACAGAAAGAGACATACACAGATAAAAAGCACAGAACACACACTGTTATTCATACCTCTTTTTTTTAATGATCATTGTATTTGTAGCACAAGTTGCCTGTCAAATGGTTGTGTGATGTGTCTAGTGTGTTGGCAAAGTGTTTCGTGCTTGTCACCTCTCGCTTTCAGCCCTCACCGCTGGCTAGCACCGTCCTTTTCAGGACAACGCGAAAAGAGAGCAGCTGCTTGCGTCAGTCTCTCCTGCCAGTACATAACCTCTCCACAGCAAGCCCTTTGTAGTGCCTCCATCGTGGCGACAGGCGTGAACTGGGTACCGAAAGGCCCCAGGCTGAACTACAAGGACTCGGAGGTGGTTGGCCCCTAGACGTGTGGCATGCAGGCCCATCGGCGTGTGGATACGCCCTGGTGCCCACGAACCAACCCCCAACTATGGGTTAAATAGCCGGGCAGGACAGGCTCGTCAACCCTGGAAGGCAGCTGTCCTAGGAGAAGATCACTCCAAAATTAAAACGAGGGCAGAGGAGGCTCACTATCCCTGCAAGGAAACTCCTCTAGGAGAAGGACCACTCCAAATTTAAACCCACGTAGTCCCCCGAAGACGGAAGACATCGGCCATTAGGCGGGGAGCAGACCGGATGTCTACGCTTACTACGACAAATGATTGTAGCACAAGTTGTATTTGACATAGTTGATAATTATCATTATAACAATACACTATAGTCATCATTATAGAGCAGGTATCTATACCAATGATATGCCAAGATTGTTCTTTACAATGAGTCGTGTGTGAAACACTGTAGCACACTGGTAGACGCAAGCACGAGAAGTGTGTATAATAATGTCTATAATAATGTGTATAATAAGCCCTCCATCGTCATTAACAGAATAGTTGGGTGTTAACACACACCATACATTGTTTGATTGACAATAAGCCAGTCAGGGGTGCTTTATATTTCATAAGCAATAGCATGTTAAAAGTTACAATAGGAACAAGCATCATCTTACACTCTCCAATTAGAAGGACTCACTTCAGTCAATGTCATTTGAAATGATTAAGAAATCTGTTTTACCACAAATTCAGAGAGGTTGAAGTTTGTGTGAAAGTGTGAAGCAGTGTAATTTCATGCGTCAACCTGATTTGCAGAAATTCCACGCAGCAGATTCATGATTCTACCAGTGAAAAACAAGATAATTTACACAAGAAATATACACACCTTTGGGCAACCTTTCTGTCACTCTTTGCCATCTAAACAAACACCATCAAACAATGTACACATTTGGCCACAACTTTTGAAATAACAAAATTACCGCTTACAAAACTAAAACGTACTTCCTACTTTCATAGAACTTACAAGATTTAAGTAATAAACTGGTGTTGTACCTAAAAGAAAGTCAAAATGAATACACATTCTGCTCATTAGCCACAGTACCGACGTTTTCCAGAAAGATGAAAGCAAAGGAAAAACTTCTGGAGCAAGAAAAAAAAACCCAACCTTTTGTGAAGTGAAAAAAAATACAAACAATAAAAACATGTTTAATTTTCCAACATATGTCACCCACTGAAGTGCTTTCAACGGTCCCAAGAGGACAAAACCTGCTGCACTCTATCCTTCACATTTTTGAAATCCACAAACATGTCAGATATATTGCAAGCCTGGTAACAGCTAAACAATCCTAGCATATAACCACGTCATGTCAGGTAACAGCTAAACAATCCTAGCATATAACCACGTCATGTCAGGTAACAGCTAAACAATCCTAGCATATAACCACGTCATGTCAGGTAACAGCTAAACAATCCTAGCATATAACCACGTCATGTCAGGTAACAGCTAAACAATCCTAGCATATAACCAGGTCATGTCAGGTAACAGCTAAACAATCCTAGCATATAACCACGTCATGTCAGGTAACAGCTAAACAATCCTAGCATATAACCACGTCATGTCAGGTAACAGCTAAACAATCCTAGCATATAGCCACGTCATGTCAGGTAACAGCTAAACAATCCTAGCATATAGCCACGTCATGTCAGGTAACAGCTAAACAATCCTAGCATATAGCCACGTCATGTCAGGTAACAGCTAAACAATCCTAGCATATAACCACGTCATGTCAGGTAACAGCTAAACAATCCTAGCATATAGCCACGTCATGTCAGGTAACAGCTAAACAATCCTAGCATATAGCCACGTCATGTCAGGTAACAGCTAAACAATCCTAGCATATAGCCACGTCATGTCAGGTAACAGCTAAACAATCCTAGCATATAACCACGTCATGTCAGGTAACAGCTAAACAATCCTAGCATATAGCCACGTCATGTCAGGTAACAGCTAAACAATCCTAGCATATAGCCACGTCATGTCAGGTAACAGCTAAACAATCCTAGCATATAGCCACGTCATGTCAGGTAACAGCTAAACAATCCTAGCATATAACCACGTCATGTCAGGTAACAGCTAAACAATCCTAGCATATAACCACGTCATGTCAGGTAACAGCTAAACAATCCTAGCATATAGCCACGTCATGTCAGGTAACAGCTAAACAATCCTAGCATATAACCACGTCATGTCAGGTAACAGCTAAACAATCCTAGCATATAACCACGTCATGTCAGGTAACAGCTAAACAATCCTAGCATATAGCCACGTCATGTCAGGTAACAGCTAAACAATCCTAGCATATAACCACGTCATGTCAGGTAACAGCTAAACAATCCTAGCATATAGCCACGTCATGTCAGGTAACAGCTAAACAATCCTAGCATATAACCACGTCATGTCAGGTAACAGCTAAACAATCCTAGCATATAACCACGTCATGTCAGGTAACAGCTAAACAATCCTAGCATATAGCCACGTCATGTCAGGTAACAGCTAAACAATCCTAGCATATAACCACGTCATGTCAGGTAACAGCTAAACAATCCTAGCATATAACCACGTCATGTCAGGTAACAGCTAAACAATCCTAGCACATAACCACGTCATGTCAGGTAACAGCTAAACAATCCTAGCATATAACCACGTCATGTCAGGTAACAGCTAAACAATCCTAGCATATAACCACGTCATGTCAGGTAACAGCTAAACAATCCTAGCATATAGCCACGTCATGTCAGGTAACAGCTAAACAATCCTAGCATATAACCACGTCATGTCAGGTAACAGCTAAACAATCCTAGCATATAACCACGTCATGTCAGGTAACAGCTAAACAATCCTAGCATATAGCCACGTCATGTCAGGTAACAGCTAAACAATCCTAGCATATAGCCACGTCATGTCAGGTAACAGCTAAACAATCCTAGCATATAGCCACGTCATGTCAGGTAACAGCTAAACAATCCTAGCATATAGCCACGTCATGTCAGGTAACAGCTAAACAATCCTAGCATATAGCCACGTCATGTCAGGTAACAGCTAAACAATCCTAGCATATAGCCACGTCATGTCAGGTAACAGCTAAACAATCCTAGCATATAGCCACGTCATGTCAGGTAACAGCTAAACAATCCCTAGCATATAGCCACGTCATGTCAGGTAACAGCTAAACAATCCTAGCATATAGCCACGTCATGTCAGGTAACAGCTAAACAATCCTAGCATATAACCACGTCATGTCAGGTAACAGCTAAACAATCCTAGCATATAGCCACGTCATGTCAGGTAACAGCTAAACAATCCTAGCATATAGCCACGTCATGTCAGGTAACAGCTAAACAATCCTAGCATATAACCACGTCATGTCAGGTAACAGCTAAACAATCCTAGCATATAACCACGTCATGTCAGGTAACAGCTAAACAATCCTAGCATATAGCCACGTCATGTCAGGTAACAGCTAAACAATCCTAGCATATAACCACGTCATGTCAGGTAACAGCTAAACAATCCTAGCATATAACCACGTCATGTCAGGTAACAGCTAAACAATCCTAGCATATAACCACGTCATGTCAGGTAACAGCTAAACAATCCTAGCATATAGCCACGTCATGTCAGGTAACAGCTAAACAATCCTAGCATATAACCACGTCATATCAGGTAACAGCTAAACAATCCTAGCATATAGCCACGTCATGTCAGGTAACAGCTAAACAATCCTAGCATATAGCCACGTCATGTCAGGTAACAGCTAAACAATCCTAGCATATAGCCACGTCACGTCAGGTAACAGCTAAACAATCCTAGCATATAGCCACGTCATGTCAGGTAACAGCTAAACAATCCTAGCATATAGCCACGTCATGTCAGGTAACAGCTAAACAATCCTAGCATATAGCCACGTCATGTCAGGTAACAGCTAAACAATCCTAGCATATAACCACGTCATGTCAGGTAACAGCTAAACAATCCTAGCATATAGCCACGTCATGTCAGGTAACAGCTAAACAATCCTAGCATATAGCCACGTCATGTCAGGTAACAGCTAAACAATCCTAGCACATAACCACGTCATGTCAGGTAACAGCTAAACAATCCTAGCATATAACCACGTCATGTCAGGTAACAGCTAAACAATCCTAGCATATAGCCACGTCATGTCAGGTAACAGCTAAACAATCCTAGCATATAGCCACGTCATGTCAGGTAACAGCTAAACAATCCTAGCATATAACCACGTCATGTCAGGTAACAGCTAAACAATCCTAGCATATAGCCACGTCATGTCAGGTAACAGCTAAACAATCCTAGCATATAGCCACGTCATGTCAGGTAACAGCTAAACAATCCTAGCATATAGCCACGTCATGTCAGGTAACAGCTAAACAATCCTAGCATATAGCCAGGTCATGTCAGGTAACAGCTAAACAATCCTAGCATATAGCCACGTCATGTCAGGTAACAGCTAAACAATCCTAGCATATAACCACGTCATGTCAGGTAACAGCTAAACAATCCTAGCATATAACCACGTCATGTCAGGTAACAGCTAAACAATCCAAGCATATAACCACGTCATGTCAGGTAACAGCTAAACAATCCTAGCATATAGCCACGTCATGTCAGGTAACAGCTAAACAATCCTAGCACATAACCACGTCATGTCAGGTAACAGCTAAACAATCCTAGCATATAGCCACGTCATGTCAGGTAACAGCTAAACAATCCTAGCATATAGCCACGTCATGTCAGGTAACAGCTAAACAATCCTAGCATATAGCCAGGTCATGTCAGGTAACAGCTAAACAATCCTAGCATATAACCACGTCATGTCAGGTAACAGCTAAACAATCCAAGCATATAACCACGTCATGTCAGGTAACAGCTAAACAATCCTAGCACATAACCACGTCATGTCAGGTAACAGCTAAACAATCCTAGCACATAACCACGTCATGTCAGGTAACAGCTAAACAATCCTAGCATATAACCACGTCATGTCAGGTAACAGCTAAACAATCCTAGCATATAACCACGTCATGTCAGGTAACAGCTAAACAATCCTAGCATATAGCCACGTCATGTCAGGTAACAGATAAACAATCCTAGCATATAGCCACGTCATGTCAGGTAACAGCTAAACAATCCTAGCATATAGCCACGTCACGTCAGGTAACAGCTAAACAATCCTAGCATATAGCCACGTCATGTCAGGTAACAGCTAAACAATCCTAGCATATAGCCACGTCATGTCAGGTAACAGCTAAACAATCCTAGCATATAGCCACGTCATGTCAGGTAACAGCTAAACAGTCCTAGCACATAACCACGTCATGTCAGGTAACAGCTAAACAATCCTAGCATATAGCCACGTCATGTCAGGTAACAGCTAAACAATCCTAGCATATAGCCACGTCATGTCAGGTAACAGCTAAACAATCCTAGCATATAACCACGTCATGTCAGGTAACAGCTAAACAATCCTAGCATATAACCACGTCATGTCAGGTAACAGCTAAGCAATCCTAGCATATAGCCACGTCATGTCAGGTAACAGCTAAACAATCCTAGCATATAGCCACGTCATGTCAGGTAACAGCTAAACAATCCTAGCATATAACCACGTCATGTCAGGTAACAGCTAAACAATCCTAGCATATAGCCACGTCATGTCAGGTAACAGCTAAACAATCCTAGCATATAGCCACGTCATGTCAGGTAACAGCTAAACAATCCTAGCATATAGCCACGTCATGTCAGGTAACAGCTAAACAATCCTAGCATATAGCCAGGTCATGTCAGGTAACAGCTAAACAATCCTAGCATATAGCCACGTCATGTCAGGTAACAGCTAAACAATCCTAGCATATAACCACGTCATGTCAGGTAACAGCTAAACAATCCTAGCATATAACCACGTCATGTCAGGTAACAGCTAAACAATCCTAGCATATAACCACGTCATGTCAGGTAACAGCTAAACAATCCTAGCATATAACCACGTCATGTCAGGTAACAGCTAAACAATCCTAGCATATAACCACGTCATGTCAGGTAACAGCTAAACAATCCTAGCATATAGCCACGTCATGTCAGGTAACAGCTAAACAATCCTAGCATATAGCCACGTCATGTCAGGTAACAGCTAAACAATCCTAGCATATAGCCACGTCATGTCAGGTAACAGCTAAACAATCCTAGCATATAGCCACGTCATGTCAGGTAACAGCTAAACAATCCTAGCATATAGCCACGTCATGTCAGGTAACAGCTAAACAATCCTAGCATATAGCCACGTCATGTCAGGTAACAGCTAAACAATCCTAGCATATAGCCACGTCATGTCAGGTAACAGCTAAACAATCCTAGCATATAGCCACGTCATGTCAGGTAACAGCTAAACAATCCTAGCATATAGCCACGTCATGTCAGGTAACAGCTAAACAATCCTAGCATATAGCCACGTCATGTCAGGTAACAGCTAAACAATCCTAGCATATAGCCACGTCATGTCAGGTAACAGCTAAACAATCCTAGCATATAGCCACGTCATGTCAGGTAACAGCTAAACAATCCTAGCATATAGCCACGTCATGTCAGGTAACAGCTAAACAATCCTAGCATATAGCCACGTCATGTCAGGTAACAGCTAAACAATCCTAGCATATAGCCACGTCATGTCAGGTAACAGCTAAACAATCCTAGCATATAGCCACGTCATGTTCCAAACAGACACTAGTTCTGGGGACACAAAACACCAAGTTAGCATAGCAGCCAAACAAGCTGCACCCTGGTGATTCTCTCCCTTAGCTGCACCCTGGTGATTCTCTCCCTTAGCTGCACCCTGGTGATTCTCTCCCTTAGCCGCACCCTGGTGATTCTCTCCCTTAGCTGCACCCTGGTGATTCTCTCCCTTAGCTGCACCCTGGTGATTCTCTCCCTTAGCTGCACCCTGGTGATTCTCTCCCTTAGCTGCACCCTGGTGATTCTCTCCCTTAGCTGCACCCTGGTGATTCTCTCCCTTAGCTGCAACCTGGTGATTCTCTCCCTTAGCTGCACCCTGGTGATTCTCTCCCTTAGCTGCACCCTGGTGATTCTCTCCCTTAGCTGCACCCTGGTGATTCTCTCCCTTAGCTGCACCCTGGTGATTCTCTCCCTTAGCTGCAACCTGGTGATTCTCTCCCTTAGCTGCACCCTGGTGATTCTCTCCCTTAGCTGCACCCTGGTGATTCTCTCCCTTAGCTGCACCCTGGTGATTCTCTCCCTTAGCTGCACCCTGGTGATTCTCTCCCTTAGCTGCACCCTGGTGATTCTCTCCCTTAGCTGCACCCTGGTGATTCTCTCCCTTAGCTGCACCCTGGTGATTCTCTCCCTTAGCTGCACCCTGGTGATTCTCTCCCTTAGCTGCACCCTGGTGATTCTCTCCCTTAGCTGCACCCTGGTGATTCTCTCCCTTAGCTGCACCCTGGTGATTCTCTCCCTTAGCTGCACCCTGGTGATTCTCTTCTTTATCTACCACAGCCTTGCTCCAAACCTAGGTGATCAAGAATCAGGGTATAACAAGCAGCAGTTGACACCTTGTCCCACTCAATAACAAAACACGACAGCTTTATAGATCATATTTCACCCACTACCAATCAGCCTGTGAAAACTCCTGTCCATTCCATTTACAACAGATACAAGGCTACCTCTTTTATTTTTAACCTGTTATTTTGATGCTAGGTGAATAAAGCTGAAGAGAGTGATTTAGCAAGTAAAAAGTATGACAATATTAATATTTCTTTCTTTATGTATATATCAGTTTCATTTATTGTGTACATGGTTCGATATTTTATAAAAATAGTTTTACATTTTTGATATTATTATTAACTCTTCAAAACTCGTTAAAAAAATCACTGGTATAACCAGAATATTTTTTGCTACTTAATCATATTAACGATATCTTATACAAGTTATAGGAAACCTCTCTGAATTGCAGTACCATTGGTGTTTGTCGTACCAACAAGCATACCAAAATCATTGTGGAAAAAAGCCAGGAATAGCACCGTCATCCATCAATAAAACATAAGGAACAAGAAAAATCAGTGAGCAAAACAACTTGAAGCAAGTAACATTATAGTTGACTGACTTTCCACTGACAATTGTGAATGAAGCTATCATTTAGTCAGCAAAAACATATTGCTCTGAAAGTAGGTCAGCATTTACGATTGCCCCCAATCCTGACAAAACCCTCTCATCATAATATATTGACCTCTGTCCTCACTTCACTGGTCCATAAAGAAGGAAAGAAAGAATCTGCAATAGTTGCCGTTATTGGCACATTATCTCCCTTTGAGATGTTACACTGCAGACACTAATTCTTTTTGGAATCTTTCACCTAAAAAAAAAGAAGCAACAAGTCGCGCAAGGCGAAAATACAACATTTAGTCAAGTAGCTGTCGAACTCACAGAATGAAACTGAACGCAATGCAACGCAGCAAGACCGTATACTCGTAGCATCGTCAGTCCACCGCGCACGGCAAAGGCAGTGAAATTGACAAGAAGAGCGGGGTAGTACTTGCGCTGAGAAGGATAGCACGCTTTTCTGTACCTCTCTTCGTTTTAACTTTCTAAGCGTGTTTTTTTATCCAAACATATCATATCTATATGTTTTTGGAATCAGGAACCGACAAGGAATAAGATGAAAGTGTTTTTAAATTGATTTCAAAAATTTAATTTTGATAATAATTTTTATATATTTAATTTTCAGAGCTTGTTTTTAATCCAAATATAACATATTTATATGTTTTTGGAATCAGCAAATGATGGAGAATAAGATGAACGTCAATTTGAATCGTTTTATAATTTTTTTTATTTTTTTTACAATTTTCAGATTTTTAATGACCAAAGTCATTAATTAATTTTTAAGCCACCAAGCTGAAATGCAATACCGAAGTCCGGGCTTCGTCGAAGATTACTTGACCAAAATTTCAACCAATTTGGTTGAAAAATGAGAGCGTGACAGTGCCGCCTCAACTTTCACGAAAAGCCGGATATGACGTCATCAAAGACATTTATCAAAAAAAAGAAAAAAACGTTCGGGGATATCAATCCCAGGAACTCTTATGTAAAATTTCATAAAGATCGGTCCAGTAGTTTGGTCTGAATCGCTCTACACACACGCACGCACGCACACCCACACACACACACACACACATACACCACGACCCTCGTTTCGATTCCCCCTCGATGTTAAAACATTTAGTCAAAACTTGACTAAATGTAAAAAAGGCCTGTTTTACGTCAGAATTGATTGGCTACTTGACCGACTCATCACCAAAATGATAGGTCGTGTCAAACTTTCATTTGTTAATAAGTGATGATTAATGCGGGGCCTACTCCCTGCCACAAGCAGCCACACCACACACACCATGCTGGAAGATATATAAGGCAAGACCCTGGAGAATCACACACTCTGTGCGTACATGTACACAATGCTATCAAGACCTTTGTGTTGCACTCACACAAAACACACACCATTCATAAAACGTGTAGCGCCATTTGGCTACACAGTGTTCATTTTGCAAACATAATATTGTGTGACGTTAGCTCGCCTCAAATATGATATCGTGTGACTTTATCTCGTCTTCAAACATGATATCGTGTGACGTTATCTCGTCTTCAACCATGATATCGTGTGACGTTATCTCGTCTTCAAACATGATATCGTGTGACGTTATCTCATCTTCAAACATGATATCGAACGTCGTTTTCAACCACGAAGGTTATATCGCGACGGGGAAAGGGGGGAGAGGGGAAAGAGCCACTTGTCAATTGTTTCTTGTTCACAAAAGCACTAATAAAAAATTTGCTCCAGGGCAAACATGATATCGTGTGACGTTATCTCGTCTTCAAACATGATATCGTGTGACGTTATCTCGTCTTCAACCATGATATCGTGTGACGTTATCTCGTCTTCAAACATGATATCGTGTGACGTTATCTCGTCTTCAAACATGATATCGTGTGACGTTATCTCGTCTTCAAACATGATATCGTGTGACGATATCTCGTCTTCAAACATGATATCGTGTGACGTTATCTCGTCTTCAAACATGATATCGTGTGACGATATCTCGTCTTCAAACATGATATCGTGTGACGATATCTCGTCTTCAACCATGATATCGTGTGACGTTATCTCATCTTCAAACATGATATCGTGTGACGTTATCTCGTCTTCAAACATGATATCGTGTGACGTTATCTCGTCTTCAAACATGATATCGTGTGACGTTATCTCGTCTTCAAACATGATATCGTGTGACGTTATCTCGTCTTCAAACATGATATTGTGTGACGATATCTCATCTTCAAACATGATATCGTGTGACGTCATCTCGTCTTCAAACATGATATCGTGTGACGTTATCTCGTCTTCAAACATGATATCGTGTGACGTTATCTCGTCTTCAAACATGATATCGTGTGACGTTATCTCGTCTTCAAACATGATATCGTGTGACGTCATCTCGTCTTCAAACATGATATCGTGTGACGATATCTCGTCTTCAAACATGATATCGTGTGACGTTATCTCGTCTTCAAACATGATATCGTGTGACGTTATCTCGTCTTCAAACATGATATCGTGTGACGTTATCTCGTCTTCAAACATGATATTGTGTGACGATATCTCATCTTCAAACATGATATCGTGTGACGTTATCTCGTCTTCAAACAAGCAGCAATGAAATGATGCTCTTTGTACCTTTACTCCCACAACAAAAACTTACACCCACATAAAATCAAATAATAACCTTAGCAGAAAGCAGAAGCAATCCAACAAGTAAGTTCTAAAAAGAGCTAAGGCCAATTCTGTGAATATCTTTAACACGAATTACAGCCTCTCTTCCAATTCATACACACAAGCTTGCTTGCTTTGTCACAGAACTCTACAAAATATCTAAACGTTCTATGGACTAGAAAGCACAGGAAAAAGTAGCAGCATAGAGCTATGAAGTGGGAACTGTACAGGTACACCGTAATATAGCATAGAATGGTGCAGAAATAGAAAGCGTCTTGGTGAAGGCATCGGTTAGTAGTTCTAGAGACTGGACGTACTTAAGTATTGCTGTGAATGCACACACAGGATTGCACGCACACACACACATCACATACACACACACACACACCCACACATCACATACACACACGAATAAATATGATCTCCAATACAAGCTCTGAAAAATTTCTTCTTCTTTGAAACAGTGCCGTTCTACACACCGATTCCACTGCAACTCAAAACAACGGCAGTTGCACTCTTCCTGCTCTGAACAAAACTCTCTCTCCCTTTCCGTCAAAACACAAGGCAGAAAAACAATCCACAGACAGTCTGTAGTATCGAACACAACAGCAAAAACTGAGAAACCCCAAGTCCAAGCGTCACCCTTGCACTAGGCGGTGATGGGAAATAACTCTGTCCATCTTTCTTTGAACCGTTGTGGAAGAGTGGCGCCCCTTGCAACACTGAAGTAAAACAATGCGACCGACTAGCTGAGCCAAACCATCTCGGCATCTCAGTAAAAATAATAAGTTTTCACTGCATTTTGTGCAGCGTCCAATCAAGCTCCTTTTTCCCCTGTGATCGCTTGGCTGATCTCACAATCAGTCATACTGTTTCCCCTCACTGTGTTAACAGACACAACTGTTCCACAGATATATTAAAAAAAAAAAAAAACACAAACAAAAACCCGACAAAGTTATTTCCGGAGAAAAGCCTTGCACCGTACACAGAACATCAAACAGGAGAAATCAACTCTCCCCGTCACAGTCACCGAATTGAACTACGTCATTCAAAGAACTTTGCATCGTTGACAGACACCTTCAACAGAGATAAGCGCACTTGCAGAAACACTCACACCCATCCGTCGCATTCACACGACACGCCACACACGCATCTACGAAAGCAGACTTTGCCATGTACAACTGTCAAACAGACCATGAAAACTCCAGAGAAAGAGAAACAACAGAAGTAATTAGCACCTGTCAATGTTACGTGATAGGAGATTGGTACACAGCATGAAAACGTCAGGATGTACACGGCTACAATACTGTAGATACTTGATGGACCATGTGTATGACTGCGCACAAGGCAAATACATGATTAACAATTTAATATGGTATAACCGTATGAAGCAGTAATATCTAAATCATCATTTGATCAAAGTTAGATACGATAACACTGTAACTGACAATGCCATCATGGTATGATACGCTAACATTTCAATGTTATTACCGTACGATGCAGCAATGTTTCAACTGACCATTTGATCAAGTTAGATAGAGTAACACTGTACCTCACAATGCCATCAAGGTATGACGCACTAACATTTCAACTTAAGGTACAAACAGCACGTCACACAAACCCAACGCAAAAAGAGCAGCAGACTGTTGGTTGTCACCGCCCTGAACTTAGGACCCCGCTCGCCAGTCATACCTGTGATGAACTCTGCACTCTCCTCAGTCATCCGGCTTTAAGTGCAGGGCGCAGGACTCAGGGAGAGCTACTCACAAGTGTCAGCATTCTGCGCTGCTCAAAGCACACACTCCCCTACACTTGTTAACACCATCTTAAACACTCATCACAACTGTTTGCAAAAAGCCATCAAGCACAAAGTGAAGCCAGGTGAATATATTATGCACTATTCTTGCCACATAACGCATAGCCAAACAAGCAAGCACATTCGAAATACATCTAAAAAAAACCAACAACGTTCAGCTTTACAAAATAATGCTTTGGGACCATTGGACTGGACTTTAACACATCAGCATACTATTAATTGAGTTCTAATAGAAAACCGGATGATGTTTTGGACAGTTTTTTCAGGTCTAATGATCAAAGCATCTCTTTCGTGATTCTTACATCATTCAAATTTGATTTTCCTACTTGCTTCGCATGACAGCCATTTTGTTCCAGCAACAAACTACCGAGTTTCTCACTGATAAAATCAACTAGCCAGAAAAAATTCAGCAACAAGCAAAGGACAAGAAAACGTGTTGAGAGCTGTGGCAAGGTCACAGAGTTTCTGTGTGAAGCTGACAAGCCTACAAGAGGCATACACTGTACTTCATTTTTTTCCATTTTCATTTTCATTACTTTATTGTCCCATCGCTGGGAAATTCGGGTCGCTTCCTCCCAGTGGAAAGCTAGCAGCAACGGAGTCGCGCTACCCAAGGTCTTTTACGTGCCATTGTGATGACACGGGGGTGGGACATGGCTTCCGTCTCTGTCCGTCCCGGCCCGAATTCGAACCTGCGACCTTCCGATCACAAGTCCAGTGCTCTACCAACTGAGCTACCGGGCCCCCTGCAGTAACGACCTTGACAATGACGACATTGGTGAGTCCCCAACCCCATCACACTGACAAACACAAGACTGTCCACTGTCCACAGCTACAGAGGTCCGTTTCACTTTCTGGGTTCCGGGACGACATTAACATTTGAACATCCCCAGTGCTAGCAGTGCGCAGTCAGGGACATGCTTTGTCAGCACCCTACCAGTTCTCTTTTCCTCCACACACTTTCATCTTATTTTTTCTCAGTGATGTTTGGCTGTCCGTTCCACACAGAGAGAAGACGTGTATGTTGTAGCAGGCAAGAAAAAGTAGGTCTAAGGCTTTACTGGCTATGGGGTCTGTGTGCAGATAGCAGCCGGGGCTGGCAACCAGGGACAGGTCTCGCCTTTCTCACCACTTTGTAACGTAAAGCACTGCAGTGTATGGATGTGAATTTCTGTTCAGCTGGCTATGCACGTCTTGTGAATGTCATAATGCGGTGACTTGTACCCAGCTCGTGACGGGGCTGTGTTCATGCAATGGGTGTAAATGTGTGTCCATCCAGCTAAGTGATTTGATCTGATGTGTGTGAAAGTAACAGTGTGACTTGTACATGGGGCAGACCTGTTTACCCCCATAAGTGTTTTGGAGTAATGCTCAGCCCCAAAAATAGTAATCCTGGCACAAAAATAGTAATCATCCATATTCGTCGCCAATTACAACGCACATGACAACTGTGTCTGCGAAACGCAATCATGCACATAATATATCCATCATTCACAAACAAAACACATCAGTCAGTTTTTCTAGTCATACTTTCAAAGAAGATCACATCAAAAGCACATGCATCACTGATTCTTTTCTTTTGCTCATAGTAGGCCTTTTTCAGTGTGTCAAGCGCTTCTCTACTGTACTTGCGCTTGCCGAATGAGTGAGGGCGAGACTTCACCACTAGAATAAGGCTCTCCAGCGTCTCATCAGA
>NW_027127917.1:22500-52500 GCF_037325665.1 Littorina saxatilis
ACAAACCCACAGTAGGGACAAAGAAAGGAGACAACCAATATGATGTCAACAGACAAAGCCACAGTAGGGACAAAGACAGAAGACAACCGATATGTTGTCAACAGACAAAGCCACAGTAGGGACAAAGAAAGAAGACAACCGATATGTTGTCAACAGACAAACCACAGTAGGGACAAAGAAAGGAGACAACCAATATGATGTCAACAGACAAAGCCACAGTAGGGACAAAGAAAGAAGACAACCGATATGTTGTCAACAGACAAAGCCACAGTAGGGACAAAGAAAGAAGACAACCAATATGTTGTCAACAGACAAACCCACAGTAGGGACAAAGAAAGGAGACAACCAATATGATGTCAACAGACAAAGCCACAGTAGGGACAAAGAAAGAAGACAACCGATATGTTGTCAACAGACAAAGCCACAGTAGGGACAAAGAAAGAAGACAACCAATATGTTGTCAACAGACAAAGCCACAGAGGGACAAAGAAAGAAGACAACCGATATGATGTCAACAGACAAAGCCACAGTAGGGACAAAGAAAGAAGACAACCGATATGTTGTCAACAGACAAAGCCACAGTAGGGACAAAGAAAGAAGACAACCGATATGTTGTCAACAGACAAAGCCACAGTAGGGACAAAGAAAGAAGACAACCGATATGTTGTCAACAGACAAAGCCACAGTAGGGACAAAGAAAGAAGACAACCGATATGTTGTCAACAGACAAAGCCACAGTAGGGACAAAGACAGGAGACAACCGATATGTTGTCAACAGACAAAGCCACAGTAGGGACAAAGACAGAAGACAACCGATATGTTGTCAACAGACAAAGCCACAGTAGGGACAAAGAAAGAAGACAACCGATATGTTGTCAACAGACAAAGCCACAGTAGGGACAAAGAAAGAAGACAACCGATATGTTGTCAACAGACAAAGCCACAGTAGGGACAAAGAAAGAAGACAACCGATATGTTGTCAACAGACAAAGCCACAGTAGGGACAAAGAAAGAAGACAACCGATATGTTGTCAACAGACAAAGCCACAGTAGGGACAAAGAAAGAAGACAACCGATATGTTGTCAACAGACAAAGCCACAGTAGGGACAAAGAAAGAAGACAACCGATATGTTGTCAACAGACAAAGCCACAGTCGGGACAAAGACAACCCATATGTTGTCAACAGACAAAGCCACAGTAGGGACAAAGACAGAAGACAACCGATATGTTGTCAACAGACAATTAAGTGTTTGTTGTATTTGACTGGCACCCATTTCCTGTGACCCTCCAGCAAAAGTTCACTGACCTGTAACCTCTGCATGGCCACGGAGCCTGGGTCAGCCTTGACCTTGCACGCCATCAGCAGCTGGGCGGTGGAGCCGGCCACTTCCTTGGCGGAGGCGATGAGCTTCTCCTCGCTGGCGTGACCTTGAACCATAGCGTTGGCCGCCTCGCACAGGCTGTGGGTCGCTGCCGCCACCATGCGTGCCTAGGGTAGAGCAAAACACACGTCACACAATAAAGGCCTGGAAATATAGCGGGGATATAGCTCAGTTGGTAGCGCGCTGGATTTGTATTCAGTTGGCCGCTGTCAGCGTGAGTTCGATCCCAGGTTCGGCGGAAATTTATTTCACAGAGTCAACTTTGTGTGCAGACTCTCTTCGGTGTCCGAACCACCCCCCGTGTATACTACATTGGGTGTGCACGTTAAAGATCCCACGATTGACAAAAGGGTCTTTCCTGGCAAAATTGCTTAGGCACAGTTAATAATTGTCTACCATACCCGTGTGACTTGGAATAAGGCTGTGAAAGGTAAATATGCGCCGACATGGCTGCAATCTACTGGCCGTATAAAATTTCATCTCACACGGCATCACTGCAGAGCGCCTAGAACTGTACCCACGGAATATGCGCGATATAAGCCTCATTGATTGATTGATTGATTGAAAGTGAAAGGATGACCAGTCGGAGCCTTTCAACCAACCCACCTCTTTAAACACGCGTCACACAATAAAGGCCTGGAAAGTGAAAGGATGACCAGTCGCAGCAAGTGCTGCCCTCCCGCCTTTCAACCAACCCACCTCTTTAAACACATGTCACACAATAAAGGCCTGGAAAGTGAAAGGATGACCAGTCGCAGCAAGTGCTGCCCTCCCGCCTTTCAACCAACCCACCTCTTTAAACACATGCACATTCCGTCAGCACCGACACACACCAACAACAACGCTGAAGCATGATTAACTATTCAGTCACAGTTCCAACAATTGTTAATGATTTCTATATTCCCGGAAAGAGTAGAATGAAATAACATCCAAGATGATTACAAACTTGCAGACAAACAATCGTCTTTCAATATTATGAAGTCAAGTGATTCTCTGTCAAACGGTTTTCTTCATGTTGTGTCTGTATCCCCTTTTATCTCTTTCTCCTTGTTGCTTTCCATCTTGCACGCACGCACGCACGCACACACACACAAACGCAGCACACACACACACAAACGCAGCACACACACACTAACTCAGACAGGAACTCACGGCACACACTGTAAAACACAGTGATAAGAACACAACTCACGGCAGAGATGAGCCCCTGTGACCACTGTCCTCATCCACCGCATGTCTGTGGAATGTCGAGCTCACCTGGACATAACAACATGACAATCATGGCACCTTGCCTTCACAACACACTGAAAATAACGCCATGACAATCATGGTTACCATGACAACACCTTGCCTTCACAACACACTGAAAATAACGCCATGACAATCATGGTTACCATGACAACACCTTGCCTTCACAACACACTGAAAATAATGCCATGACAATCATGGTTACCGTGACAACACCTTGCCTTCACAACACACTCATCAGCTGCCCAACAGAGACACAAACACGCATCACACTACACCACTGTCCAGACACAAGTTTACTCAATTTGCCAAGTTGATTGCAATGTGAGCTTTCAAAAACGGCCATACAGTTTGCAATTGACTTTGAACTTTGAACTTTATTTATTTACTTGGCAAGTCGAGTAAACTTGTATCTGGAACAAACATTCCGGAAGATTCAAACATAGCGGTATTCAAGAGTCGAGGAATAATGAAAACCTTCGTCTGTGGAGAAAACATGTGAGAGAGAAAGACTGTGAGCAAAATGAAAAAGTTCCCACAACAAGAGTAAAACCAGAACGATCATTTACGGGATTTTCATCCCTATTTGTGTTTGGTATCTCCTGTGGAAACTGAGTTCTTGCTAGATCTAATCTTACCACAGTAATCTTTGCATCATGCAGCAACAATAAGACCCAAGCAAACTAAAGCGCTGACACCAGTTTGACAAGCAGAGTACTCACCTTTCCCTGTGCCACCAGTTCTCGCTGAGCTGCAGACGCAGACTTGAGCAGAGCTGCTGTCGCCTCGGCGATGGACTTGGCTGCTTCCAGAATTTGTTCGTCAAAGTTGAGGCTCTCATCCGCTTTCTGTTGACAGGCAAAGCAAGACCGTCAGTCACGACACAAGGACAGCGCTACCTGTTATAAGATGACTGTTGATAGTCACACAAGGACATCACTACCTGTTATAAGATGACTGTTGATAGTCACACAAGGACAGCGCTACCTGTTATAAGATGACTGTTGATAGTCACACAAGGACAGTGCTACCTGTTATAAGATGACTGTTGATAGTCACACAAGGACAGCGCTACCTGTTATAAGATGACTGTTGATAGTCACACAAGGACAGCGCTACCTGTTATAAGATGACTGTTGATAGTCACACAAGGACAGTGCTACCTGTTATAAGATGACTGTTGATAGTCACACAAGGACAGCACTACCTGTTATAAGATGACTGTTGATAGTCACACAAGGACAGCGCTACCTGTTATACGATGACTGTTGATAGTCTCACAAGGACAGTGCTACCTGTTATAAGATGACTGTTGATAGTCTCACAAGGACAGCGCTACCTGTTATAAGATGACTGTTGATAGTCTCAGAAGGACAGCGCTACCTGTTATAAGCTGACTGTTGATAGTCTCACAAGGACAGTGCTACCTGTTATAAGATGACTGTTGATAGTCACACAAGGACAGCGCTACCTGTTATAAGATGACTGTTGATAGTCACACAAGGACAGCGCTACCTGTTATAAGATGACTGTTGATAGTCACACAAGGACAGCGCTACCTGTTATAAGATGACTGTTGATAGTCTCACAAGGACAGCACTACCTGTTATAAGATGACTGTTGATAATCACACAAGGACAGTGCTACCTGTTATAAGATGACTGTTGATAGTCACACAAGGACAGCGCTACCTGTTATAAGATGACTGTTGATAGTCGCACAAGGACAGTGCTACCTGTTATAAGATGACTGTTGATAGTCTCACAAGGACAGCACTACCTGTTATAAGATGACTGTTGATAGTCACACAAGGACAGCACTACCTGTTATAAGATGACTGTTGATAGTCGCACAAGGACAGTGCTACCTGTTATACGATGACTGTTGATAGTCTCACAAGGACAGTGCTACCTGTTATAAGATGACTGTTGATAGTCTCACAAGGACAGCGCTACCTGTTATAAGATGACTGTTGATAGTCTCAGAAGGACAGCGCTAACTGTTATAAGATGACTGTTGATAGTCACACAAGGACAGTGCTACCTGTTATACGATGACTGTTGATAGTCTCACAAGGACAGTGCTACCTGTTATAAGATGACTGTTGATAGTCTCACAAGGACAGCGCTACCTGTTATAAGATGACTGTTGATAGTCACACAAGGACAGTGCTACCTGTTATAAGATGACTGTTGATAGTCACACAAGGACAGTGCTACCTGTTATAAGATGACTAATGATAGTCACACAAGGACAGCGCTACCTGTTATAAGATGACTGTTGACAGTCACACAAGGACAGTGCTACCTGTTATAAGATGACTGTTGATAGTCTCACAAGGACAGCGCTACCTGTTATAAGATGACTGTTGATAGTCTCAGAAGGACAGCGCTACCTGTTATAAGATGATTGTTGATAGTCTCAGAAGGACAGCGCTACCTGTTATAAGATGACTGTTGATAGTCTCACAAGGACAGCGCTACATGTTATAAGATGACTGTTGATAGTCACACAAGGACAGCGCTACCTGTTATAAGATGACTGTTGATAGTCTCACAAGGACAGCACTACCTGTTATAAGATGACTGTTGATAGTCTCACAAGGACAGCGCTACCTGTTATAAGATGACTGTTGATAGTCTCAGAAGGACAGCGCTAACTGTTATAAGATGACTGTTGATAGTCACACAAGGACAGTGCTACCTGTTATAAGATGACTGTTGATAGTCACACAAGGACAGCGCTACATGTTATAAGATGACTGTTGATAGTCTCACAAGGACAGTGCTACCTGTTATAAGATGACTGTTGACAGTCTCACAAGGACAGTGCTACCTGTTATAAGATGACTGTTGATAGTCTCACAAGGACAGCGCTACCTGTTATAAGATGACTGTTGATAGTCACACAAGGACAGTGCTACCTGTTATAAGATGACTGTTGATAGTCTCACAAGGACAGCGCTACCTGTTATAAGATGACTGTTGATAGTCACACAAGGACAGCACTACCTGTTATAAGATGACTGTTGATAATCACACAAGGACAGTGCTACCTGTTATAAGATGGCTGTTGACAGTCACACAAGGCCAGTGCTACCTGTTATAAGATGACTGTTGATAGTCTCACAAGGACAGTGCTACCTGTTATAAGATGACTGTTGATAGTCTCACAAGGACAGTGCTACCTGTTATAAGATGACTGTTGATAGTCTCACAAGGACAGTGCTACCTGTTATAAGATGACTGTTGATAGTCTCACAAGGACAGTGCTACCTGTTATAAGATGACTGTTGATAGTCACACAAGGACAGTGATACCTGTTATAAGATGACTGTTGATAGTCACACAAGGACAGCGCTACCTGTTATAAGATGACTGTTGATAGTCACACAAGGACAGTGCTACCTGTTATAAGATGACTGTTGATAGTCACACAAGGACAGCACTACCTGTTATAAGATGACTGTTGATAGTCACACAAGGACAGTGCTACCTGTTATAGAGGACGCCTTGCCTTGAGGAACCCTTATAATGAAAACAAAGACCGCATTCAACAACACTTTAGGCACTTCATACGTGTCCACAAACTTATTACATCTGACACAGATGGAGACTGTTATTGCTCTCCGAGACCAAGCTAGCGGTCGTGGTAGAAATCTGAATAAAATGTAATTATTTTGGTAAAAAAAACAAAACAATGACATTGATCTATCAACCCATTTCAGTCAGAATTCCTTTCATGTGTTACGACTGACCACACAAACATGCACTCTTTTGTAGTCTCGGTTATCTGCATAAATCTGAGTTTTTTGTTGGACTCTGACGTCACATGGTTCAATCGATAGATATCTTGCTGCTGTCCAATGTGATTCAGCATGAGGAGAAGCGTCTGAGAAATGTTACAATCCAAAAATAATGAAGACAAACAAAACAAGAAGAAATGACGCACCAACAGAATGAGGAGTTGTAAGATCCCAGAGGCAAGACACAAGTCACAACAAGAAGAAATGACGCACCAACCGAATGAGGAGTTTTAAGATCCGAGGGGCAAGACACAAGTCATAAACAAGAAGGGCAAAGCCCATACGACTCACATGCTTGACCTTGACTGTTACATGACCTTTACCTTCAGGGTCAAGGTCAAATAACTAAACCTAGCAATGACATCATACACTAAGAACTGCTTTACACATTTTTCCTACCAAAATACATGTGACCTTGACCCAAGGTCAAGGTCATCCAAGGTCATGCAACACAAAGCTGTTAATTCAAGACATAGGAAGTACAATGGTGCTTATTGGCTCTTTCTACCATGAGATATGGTCACTTTTAGTGGTTCACTACCTAATTTTGGTCACATTTCATAAGGGTCAAAGTGACCTTGACCATATGTGACCAAATGTGTCTCATGATGAAAGCATAACATGTGCCCCACATAATTTTTAAGTTTGAAACAGTTATCTTCCATAGTTCAGGGTCAAGGTCACTTCAAAATATGTATACAATCCAACTTTGAAGAGCTCCTGTGACATTGACCTTGAAGCAAGGTAAACCAAACTGGTATCAAAAGATGGGGCTTACTTTGCCCTATATATCATATGTAGGTGAGGTATTCAATCTCAAAAACTTCAGAGAAAATGGGAAAAATGGGAAAAATAGCTGTTTTTTAGACAACATTTATGGCCCCTGTGACCTTGACCTCGAAGCAAGGTCAAGATGCCATGTATATTTTTTGGGGCCTTGTCATCATACATCATCTTGCCAAATTTGGTACTGATAGACTGAATAGTGTCCAAGAAATATCCAACGTTAAAGTTTTCCGGACGGACGGACGTCCGGACGTCCGGACGACTCGGGTGAGTACATAGACTCACTTTTGCTTCGCATGTGAGTCAAAAAACCGAGGAAAGAAAGACCGAAAGACACAGAAACACGGCACACAGCACACAGCACACAGCACACAGCACTCAGCACACAGCACACAGCACTCACCATTGGCGTCAGTGAAGGAGAAGAGAGCGTCCCGGAAGGGGTTGGGGGGCGTGCCCCGGTCCACCGTGCAGTGGTTGGTCAGCACCAGCAGCAGCAGTAGGCTCTGATTGGCCAGCAGCGTCTCCGTCACGTCCGTCTCCTCCGGCTTCTTGGCCTTGCTCCCCATCCCAAGCGTCATCACCGACCACAGGCTGGCTGTGTGAACACAATGTATTGTCTGTCTGGCTTGTGTCTTACCAACCAGCGTCATCACCGACCACAGGCTGGCTGTGTGAACACAATGTATTGTCTGTCTGGCTTGTGTCTTACCAACCAGCGTCATCACCGACCACAGGCTGGCTGTGTGAACACAATGTATTGTCTGTCTGGCTTGTGTCTTACCAACCAGCGTCATCACCGACCACAGGCTGGCTGTGTGAACACAATGTATTGTCTGTCTGGCTTGTGTCTTACCAACCAGCGTCATCACCGACCACAGGCTGGCTGTGTGCAGAGAACACAATGTATTGTCTCAGTCTCGCTTGTGTCTTACCAACCAGCGTCATCACCGACCACAGGCTGGCTGTGCGCAGAGAACACAATGTATTGTCTCAGTCTCGCTTGTGTCTTACCAACCAGCGTCATCACCGACCACAGGCTGGCTGTGTGCAGAGAACACAATGTATTGTCTCAGTCTCGCTTGTGTCTTACCAACCAGCGTCATCACCGACCACAGGCTGGCTGTGTGAACACAATGTATTGTCTCAGTCTCGCTTGTGTCTTACCAACCAGCGTCATCACCGACCACAGGCTGGCTGTGTGAACACAATGTATTGTCTCAGTCTCGCTTGTGTCTTACCAACCAGCGTCATCACCGACCACAGGCTGGCTGTGCGCAGAGAACAAACTGTATTGTCTCAGTCTCGCTTGTGTCTTACCAACCAGCGTCATCACCGACCACAGGCTGGCTGTGTGAACACAATGTATTGTCTCAGTCTCGCTTGTGTCTTACCAACCAGCGTCATCACCGACCACAGGCTGGCTGTGCGCAGAGAACACAATGTATTGTCTCAGTCTCGCTTGTGTCTTACCAACCAGCGTCATCACCGACCACAGGCTGGCTGTGCGCAGAGAACACACTGTATTGTCTCAGTCTCGCTTGTGTCTTACCAACCAGCGTCATCACCGACCACAGGCTGGCTGTGCGCAGAGAACACAATGTATTGTCTCAGTCTCGCTTGTGTCTTACCAACCAGCGTCATCACCGACCACAGGCTGGCTGTGTGCAGAGAACACAATGTATTGTGTCAGTCTCGCTTGTGTCTTACCAACCAGCGTCATCACCGACCACAGGCTGGCTGTGTGCAGAGAACACAATGTATTGTCTCAGTCTCGCTTGTGTCTTACCAACCAGCGTCATCACCGACCACAGGCTGGCTGTGTGCAGAGAACACAATGTATTGTCTCAGTCTCGCTTGTGTCTTACCAACCAGCGTCATCACCGACCACAGGCTGGCTGTGCGCAGAGAACACAATGTATTGTCTCAGTCTCGCTTGTGTCTTACCAACCAGCGTCATCACCGACCACAGGCTGGCTGTGTGCAGAGAACACAATGTATTGTCTCAGTCTCGCTTGTGTCTTACCAACCAGCGTCATCACCGACCACAGGCTGGCTGTGCGCAGAGAACACAATGTATTGTCTCAGTCTCGCTTGTGTCTTACCAACCAGCGTCATCACCGACCACAGGCTGGCTGTGTGCAGAGAACACAATGTATTGTCTCAGTCTCGCTTGTGTCTTACCAACCAGCGTCATCACCGACCACAGGCTGGCTGTGTGCAGAGAACACAATGTATTGTCTCAGTCTCGCTTGTGTCTTACCAACCAGCGTCATCACCGACCACAGGCTGGCTGTGTGCAGAGAACACAATGTATTGTCTCAGTCTCGCTTGTGTCTTACCAACCAGCGTCATCACCGACCACAGGCTGGCTGTGCGCAGAGAACACAATGTATTGTCTCAGTCTCGCTTGTGTCTTACCAACCAGCGTCATCACCGACCACAGGCTGGCTGTGTGCAGAGAACACAATGTATTGTCTCAGTCTCGCTTGTGTCTTACCAACCAGCGTCATCACCGACCACAGGCTGGCTGTGCGCAGAGAACACAATGTATTGTCTCAGTCTCGCTTGTGTCTTACCAACCAGCGTCATCACCGACCACAGGCTGGCTGTGCGCAGAGAACACAATGTATTGTCTCAGTCTCGCTTGTGTCTTACCAACCAGCGTCATCACCGACCACAGCCTGGCTGTGCGCAGAGAACACAATGTATTGTCTCAGTCTCGCTTGTGTCTTACCAACCAGCGTCATCACCGACCACAGGCTGGCTGTGCGCAGAGAACACAATGTATTGTCTCAGTCTCGCTTGTGTCTTACCAACCAGCGTCATCACCGACCACAGGCTGGCTGTGCGCAGAGAACACAATGTATTGTCTCAGTCTCGCTTGTGTCTTACCAACCAGCGTCATCACCGACCACAGGCTGGCTGTGCGCAGAGAACACAATGTATTGTCTCAGTCTCGCTTGTGTCTTACCAACCAGCGTCATCACCGACCACAGGCTGGCTGTGCGCAGAGAACACAATGTATTGTCTCAGTCTCGCTTGTGTCTTACCAACCAGCGTCATCACCGACCACAGGCTGGCTGTGCGCAAAGAACACAATGTATTGTCTCAGCCTCGCTTGTGTCTTACCAACCAGCGTCATCACCGACCACAGGCTGGCTGTGCGCAGAGAACACAATGTATTGTCTCAGTCTCGCTTGTGTCATACCAACCAGCGTCATCACCGACCACAGGCTGGCTGTGCGCAGAGAACACAATGTATTGTCTCAGTCTCGCTTGTGTCTTACCAACCAGCGTCATCACCGACCACCGGCTGGCTGTGCGCAGAGAACAAAATGTATTGTCTCAGTCTCGCTGCGCTTGTGTCTTACCAACCAGCGTCATCACCGACCACAGGCTGACTGTGCGCAGAGAACAAACTGTATTGTCTCAGTCTCGCTTGTGTCTTACCAACCAGCGTCATCACCGACCACCGGCTGGCTGTGCGCAGAGAACAAAATGTATTGTCTCAGTCTCGCTTGTGTCTTACCAACCAGCGTCATCACCGACCACAGGCTGGCTGTGCGCAGAGAACAAAATGTATTGTCTCAGTCTCGCTTGTGTCTTACCAACCAGCATCATCACCGACCACAGGCTGGCTGTGCGCAGAGAACAAAATGTACTGTCTCAGTCTCGCTTGTGTCTTACCAACCAGCGTCATCACCGACCACAGGCTGGCTGTGCGCAGAGAACAAAATGTATTGTCTCAGTCTCGCTTGTGTCTTACCAACCAGCGTCATCACCGACCACAGGCTGGCTGTGCGCAGAGAACAAAATGTATTGTCTCAGTCTCGCTTGTGTCTTACCAACCAGCGTCATCACCGACCACAGGCTGGCTGTGCGCAGAGAACAAAATGTATTGTCTCAGTCTCGCTTGTGTCTTACCAACCAGCGTTGGCAAAGCCCATACGACTCACATGCTTTACACATTTTCCTACCAAAATACATGTGACCTTGACCCAAGGTCAAGGTCATGCAACACAAAGCTGTTAATTCAAGACATAGGAAGTACAATGGTGCTTATTGGCTCTTTCTACCATGAGATATGGTCACTTTTAGTGGTTCACTACCTTATTTTGGTCACATTTCATAAGGGTCAAAGTGACCTTGACCTTGATCATATGTGACCAAATGTGTCTCATGATGAAAGCATAACATGTGCCCCACATAATTTTTAAGTTTGAAACAGTTATCTTCCATAGTTCAGGGTCAAGGTCACTTCAAAATATGTATACAATCCAACTTTGAAGAGCTCCTGTGACCTTGACCTTGAAGCAAGGTAAACCAAACTGGTATCAAAAGATGGGGCTTACTTTGCCCTATATATCATATATAGGTGAGATATTCAATCTCAAAAACTTCAGAGAAAATGGGAAAAATGTGAAAAATAGATGTTTTTTAGGCAACATTTATGGCCCCTGCGACCTTGACCTTGAAGCAAGGTCAAGATGCTATGTATGTTTTTTGGGGCCTTGTCATCATACACCATCTTGCCAAATTTGGTACTGATAGACTGAATAGTGTCCAAGAAATATCCAACGTTAAAGTTTTCCGGACGGACGGACGTCCGGACGGACGTCCGGACGGACGGACGACTCGGGTGAGTACATAGACTCACTTTTGCTTCGCATGTGAGTCAAAAATGTATTGTCTCAGTCTCGCTTGTGTCTTACCAACCAGCGTCATCACCGACCACAGGCTGGCTGTGCGCAGAGAACAAAAATCAAAACTGTATTGTCTCAGCCTTGCTGGACAATTTGTCAGATAAGCTTATTTTCTGTATTAGGCCAAATAAAAATATATGTTTGTTTAGGTTTATGTGACCAAAAAAGATAGGGTCGGTAGGTCAGCTTTAAAAAAAAAAATTTTTTAAATTTTTTTAAAGATTTAGTCGAGTTTAAAGGAGGTTACTTCCCTTTGTCTCGGTATGGTCCGCAAAATGTGCCAAAAGTTAGTGTTTTTAAAAAAAATAAGTTTTAGGGTTGGCGGGAAAAAATAGGGTCTACCCTAAACCAACATTTTGTGTGTGGCCGTATAAGTATTCATATGTCCACTTAAAAGACCGCTGGGTGGAAGTACAGTTAAAGTGAGATTTTGTTTTGTCATAAAGTAAACATTCCAAGAACCTACCACTCTGTGTTTTGATTCACAATTTGGGAACGTTGGCAGTCTGTCTCTTTCTGGAATTTTACAAAAGATATACAAGTGCAGCTGTACTGTGTCACAAATTTAAAGGTGCAGCTGTACTCTGCCACACATGGAAAGGTACAGCTATGCTTTGCCACAAATTTAGAGGCACAGGTAAACTATGCCACAAATTTAAAGTCGCAGCCGTATTCTGCCACAAACTTAAATGTGCAACTGTACTCTTCCACAAATGTACAGGTGCAGCTGCACTGTGCCCCAGACTTACAGGCCACAGCGTTGGTGACGGAGGAGAGAAGTCCAGCCTCCTCGTTGTTCTTGAAGAGCTCAGCGGGACACTTCTCCTGATTGATGTAGTTCCACAGTAACACCTTCACCAGCAGGGGGGCATGGATTGCACTGAACACACACAACAGTTACACTTGATTGCACTGAATAAACACAGCGCTAGCACTTCATACAACATGGACAAAATAGATAAAAAGAACAACCAATACTGTACACATATGGGTACAAAGAAGACGAAACAAACATCGACGTTCGGACCACTAAGGTCTTCCTCAGGCACATGAATAAAGCAGAAAAAAGATGACGGACGATAGACCAGCACTACAGAGTAACGATTCACACTGTACGATTCATAAACCAAAATCAAGAAAATGGAGATATGAAATGATATGTGCTGAATGAGCGGAGTAGCAAAACTTGGTCCACTTTCAAAATATACATGCCACATGGAAGCTGTGGACCACTGGACCACAAATAGACCTACTGAGTGATCTATGCACACACAGACATAGACAAGTACACAGACAGACAGACAGTAAGTGTTTGTGTGTATGTATGTAGAAGGGGAGAGCACTCATCACTTGCTGTGTGTGTGTGTGTGTATGTGTGTGTGTGTGTGTGAATGTACAGCGGGGAGGGAGGGGGGGGGGGGCACTCACCACTTGCCGTTCGTGAGGTAGTGGTAGAGTTTGAACTGTGTGGCGGGCTGTGTGTGTGTGTGTGTGTGTGTGTGTCTACAGCAGGGAGAGGGGGGGGGGGGGACACTCACCACTTTCCGTGCATGAGGTAGTTGTAGAGTTTGAACTGCGTGGCGGGCTGGGGTTGAAACATCTGGATGGACAGCAGCACCAGCAGCATGTTGAGGCTCTCCAGGTGAAATTCCTGCACAGCAAACAACACATCAAGACACACTCACACATACACCCACAGTCACCAGATATCCTCACATTGTGAATTTCAAGACTACAAACACAACACATTAATACACATTCACACATACACCCACAGTTACAAGATATGCTCATATTGTGAATCTTAAAAAAACAAAAACCCACACAACAACACACAAACAGTCATGGACATTTCATGTCATGAGTAGCCTCCCTTGCTCATTGATCCATTAGTTTTGGTTGTTGAATTGTTGCATCTGTAGTTCCTCTTTCTGTCCTTTTTCTTTTTTTCTACTTTGTTAATGTGATTGAAGAAGACCCTAGGCTAGAAACGTTGCTGTTATTTGCATCATATAATCAAGTATTTTTTGGTCTTTTATTTATCGCTCTCACGCGCATTAATTGTTGTTCTTCTGCATATCGTCGCTGTAATTCACGAACCTCGTATCTCAATTTTTAAGGTTTTGGAACTAAAACAATAGTAAGCTCCCTTTGATGTTTGAGAGCAAACTCTACCAGGGTGATAGTAGCAGAAACATGGATTTCACAAGAGAGGGAGTGTTATGTTTCGTTCTGTGTGACTTGGAATAATAGGCCATGAAAAGTAAATATTCGCCGTAACGGCTTGAGATTTACTGGCCGATGTGAATGCGTAATATATTGTGTAAAAAATTCCATCTCACACGGCAGAAATTAATATGTAAAGCGCTTAGAGAACGTCAAGCGCTATATAAATCTCCCATATAAAAAATAAACATAAAAATAACAAGAGCAGTAAAAAGAGCGTTCTTACAACACTGGAACGTCCACCAGGAGCTCAACCAGTGCAGTGATAAATTTCTCTATGTGCGCCCCGATCTCGTCGTCTGTGTCGTCCGCAGGGGTGCCTAAAAACGACAAAATATTGAAAGAAAGAAACAAACCACAAATTCCCCTCTGACTACGACAAAAAGCAACTTTTACAGACGGCAAAGCGCGATCATTCAAATTCAAACGCAGAACAGTTTGCTTTGTGAGTATGAAACAAGCAAAATGTTGATACTCTTTTCTTGATTTTCAACTCTGGTCTAATGATAATCAAATAACCAAAGGGAAGTAATCGCTCTTTATGCATACGACATGTGTAATAGAGTAAGCGAGAGTTGTACGGAACCTTTTCTCCTGGCACACGAGAGAATAACAAGCATTGAAATGAACAAGCGACTTTTATCTTCTGAAAAGGTTCCGTACAACTCTCGCTTACTCTATTACACATGTTGTATGCACAAAGAGCGATTACTTCCCTTTGGTTATTTGATATCTTACACCGCTCTGCCTCATTCTGTTTAAGATTCTGGTCTAATGAGTTTTCTGAAGAGAGTATATCAACACTTTAGCGTTATGAGCACTGCAGGGACGGCCACATTGTCCGCCTGGTAGCCAGGGGCAAATATAAAATGTAGAAACCGTCTGGCAGCTCGCCCGGCTGGCCAGTGAACATTCTGGTGAAATGCAAAACAATATTCAGTTGTACTATCGAGTTTTAAAGTTATTGAAACATTTTACAATGCAGAAATTTCTGTCGTCTGCAAAAATGCTGGCATGTTATGGCACTGTCTGGAAACTAACGCGATAGTCGGACAGAGTTGCGCCCCTGGAACGGCAGGTGCAGTTCCGGTTTGTGTTTGCAAAATGGAACCGCATGACAATCCGCCCTTCAACGTCTTTACCCGCGTAGTTCGAACAGCAGACACAGTAACGTTTCCCTCCACCACTAATCTTCCTCTCTCGTTCAGCCATTTGGGACGTAAACAAAACAACCGGAACTACCCACCGACAGCACCGCGGGCTATGTCAGGGACGGAGAACTCTTATCACTTTCGTTTTGAGACAATGCTATTGGGAAACGAGAATGAGGCTCCTATTTTGGATGCTCTTCTGGCATTTTATTGTTTGCACTGCGGCTGGGCTGTTTGTACTTTCACTACTGAATTCAACGCCACATATGTCTGTCATCAGGTGAACCTGCATAAAAAAATCACTTAATAAGTCTGATGCTGAGATCAACCCTGTAAAGAGTGGTCCCAGTTCAATTGGGAGACGATGGTTTGTTCTATTTTGTACAAGATTTCTAAACACAGCAAGACCGGATTTTTGACTGAAACAACATTGCTCAAACTGGTAAACATAAAGTCCCGCAAAACATAGATTCCTCGCAGCTTGAGTACAAATAGCGCAATGAAGAGTACCAAAAACAAAACCAAAAAAGCCAGAGAAGATGCCAGCTGGGAAAGACTATTCATCGCTGGCCTCACAGTCCAGCTGGGAAAGACTATTCATCGCTGGCCTCACAGTCCAGCTGTCGATAGTATCACCGCCCTTTTGCATGTAAAACAAACCTGACAGTCAATCATATCATCACTGTGTCATAATTTTCATGTGTGGTATGTAACTCCCTAGTGACTTTTCTGACGGGCTAGCGACTACTCTTGCGGTTACTCGCCCAGCTGGTGAGTTACATTTATGAGTTAGGCCATCCCTGTATGTGTGAACGATGACATCTGGAATTCTGTGTGCTCAACTTGGCTTCAATCTCACTGCAGCCAATGTGCTAGTCTTCAACATATCTCTAACAAAATCCCAGACATAGGCAGCGGCCGGCTTACCATCAGCATTGGGAGGTCGGCAGTCAAACTGCTGAATCAGCAGCTCCTCAGACAGGTGTTCCACGAAGTATTTACACAGGCAGCGGATGATGAAGAGAGAGTTGTAGGTCTGCCAGATAAAGATGTTGCTGCAAGAAACATAGAGCGTTCAGAGTGGCCACTCAGGTAATACAGTGGAACCCCCCCTTTTAACAATTCCAAAAATCTTAGAAAATCGGGTTTAAAAAAAGAAGGGGGTCTTAAAATGGGGGTAATTTGACAGAGGTTGTGAACAGAAAGTCGGGGAAAACAAGGGTTTAACAAGGAAGAAGTCTTAAAATGGGGGTAATTTGACAGAGGTTGTGAACAGAAAGTCGGGGAAAACAAGGGTTTAACAAGGAAGAAGTCTTAAAATGGGGGTAATTTGACAGAGGTTATGAACAGAAAACAACTCACTCTTCGCACTGAGCGGAGGCCTTGAGCTCTGTGGCGCGGATCATAAAGTTGTGAACCAAGGCCTGCAGGTTGCCTGTGTGACAGTTGTTGATGGCAAAATTTCGCGCAATCAGCGACGTTGACTCCTCCAACAGTCTGGCATCGGCGCTGCAACAACAACAACACTTTGGTTACTCCAGTCATCATCAACAGGGCCTGGCTGTTATCCGTTCTTCGTTGTCGAAGACTCATGTTACGCTTGGAAGTCTGGTCTGATGAGTCCGGAGATGGATGACTAGGCCTAAGTAACCCGGCCAGGATTCCCCTCCCACATGACATTTACGACACACATGAGAGCAGGGATGGCCAAATCGTCCGCCCGATTACCAGTGGCAAAAAAATCCGCCGGGCTAGTAGAAACCACCTGGCTGGCCAGGGAAAATTCTGGTCAAATGTAAAACTTTTTTTTTTTTTTTAGTTTTAAAGCATTGCAGATGCAGTGCTATGGTTCCTATGGGAAGGCTGGGATCACACAGCTGAGTGTCATTCACTTAACGAATGCGACTTTGAGGGTGCTCAGGTTCTGTTTACCTGACCAACACCGCAGGTGCGGCAGTTCCCAGGCCTGGTTGTAAGCCTGAGACAGATAGTGAGACAAGAGACAGATAGTGAGACAAGTGACAGATAGTGAGACAAGAGACAGATAGTGAGACAAGAGACAGATAGTGAGACAAGAGACAGATAGTGAGACAAGAGACAGATAGTGAGACAAGAGACAGATAGTGAGACAAGAGACAGACAGTGAGACAAGAGACAGACAGTGAGACAAGAGACAGACAGTGAGACAAGAGACAGACAGTGAGACAAGAGACAGATAGTGAGACAAGAGACAGATAGTGAGACAAGAGACAGACAGTGAGACAAGAGACAGACAGTGAGACAAGAGACAGATAGTGAGACAAGAGACAGATAGTGAGACAAGAGACAGATAGTGAGACAAGAGACAGACAGTGAGACAAGAGACAGACAGTGAGACAAGAGACAGACAGTGAGACAAGAGACAGACAGTGAGACAGGAGACAGATAGTGAGACAAGAGACAGATAGTGAGACAATAACATCATCGGGTTTGTATGGGTTGTGGGAGAGTGACCGTTTCTTGCAAAGCGACTTCTTCTTCTTCTTCTTCTTCTGCGTTCATGGGCTGAAACTCCCACGTACACTCGTGTTTTTTGCACGAATGGGGGTTTACGTGTATGACCGTTTTTACCCCGCCATTTAGGCAGCCATACGCCGCTTTCGATGAAGCATGCTGGGTATTTTCGTATTTCTATAACCCACCGAACTCTGACATGGATTACAGGATCTTTTCCGTGCGCACTTGGTTTTGTGCTTGCGTGTACACACAAAGGGGGATAAGGCACTAGCAGGTCAGCACATAAGTTGGCCTGGGAGATCGGAAAAATCTACACTCTTAACCCACCAGGCAGCCGCGGCCGGGATTCGAACTCACGACCTTCCGATTAGGAGGCCGATGTCTTACCACTGCGCCCGTCGCAAAACGACTTGCAAACAATGCAGAGCTGACCACTAGTGAGGGGTGTGCCAGAAACACATCCGTGTCTCCATGTGTTTCTGCCACACCCCTTGTAAGGCCCCTTACTGTTTCTCTGCCGTTTTGCAGGAACCCCTGTTTTGCACTTGGGAGTATTCTCAAACAAACTTGGTGTAATATCAGAAAAACAAGAGGCGAAGCCTTTGAGGCTCCCGTAAGAAATCGACAAACAGTAACACAAACTCAATCACTCCGTCACACATACACAGTAAGCATAGACACGGTGCAAGAGTGGGAGACGCTAGATCTAGATCTGTCTGTCTGTAGTCTACTTACGAGTTACGGGGACACGACTGCCACTGAGATCGACACTGCCCTTTCGACAGCGCTTCCTCGCGCAGACACTGAAAACACGCTGTGCAGATCAACCTGTAGGAAATCTCCTTTGGTATCATCTTTATCTATTTTTTTCTGGAGCCGCTACCAAACCGAACAATGTGAAATCGTCTTCCCCGAATCGGCGAATGCAGCTCGGTTAGAACTGAGAAGTGAATCTATACCACAATCCTTCAAGCGATCTGACCTAACCTTGACCCCTGACCTGGTCTACATACCACACACAACACAAATCAGTCACCAGTTTTTACCCCCCCAAAACCCACCACCACCCGTTTTCTTTGGATACACACTTTATCTCAATACGTGCCGACGAAATGTTGATCATTGCTTCAATACTTTGAAGCTGTTGCTTGGATAATAACCCGGTAAAATTAGTATTTCGGTCTTCAGTCAAATGTTAAAGTTTCTATCACACACGCACGCACGCACAGACAGACAAAAGTTAGTATCGCATAGGCTACACTTACGTGAGCCAATTAGCGTACTCCACACAGCACTTGAACATCCATGATTCAATCAGGCTTCACACGCATCCATCACACAGCTAATTAAGTTTACCAACACATTTAAAACAAAAGCTTCTTCCAATGTTTACTGACAAAAACTGTATTTATGTGTCAAAATACTGGATCGGCTTCGGGATGCGCTTGTGAAGAAAAGTAGTCCAGGAGATTTTCTCGTTGTATTTATTTTTACTAACCGTACTGCTCGTATTTTGGACAATCATGCGTACAAAATACGGTGAAATCGTTTGGGTTCCTAGGTCTGTCTACCATTTTGCAGGAAAAGGTTAACCAACTTAACGCTTCCACAACCCACACAAAGACGACAGAGTTATTTGTGAAGATAGTTTATTACAGTGGCAAGATATCGGCCTCCCAATCAGATGGTCATGAGTTCAAATCCCGGCTGCGGCCGCCTGGTGGGTTAAGGGAGGAGATTTTTCCGCCAGAATGACTAGGTAAATAAAAACGGTCATACACGTAAAACTTCACTCTTGCAAAAACACGAGTGAACGTGGGAGTTTCAGCCCATGAATGAAAAAAAGAGAAAAAAAGTGCATTACCTTGACACAGGGATGAGGAAGGAAAAGGAGAGCAGCTGGTTCCAGAAGGGGTCCATGGGGTTGACGGGCTCGGTGCCGGACAGTCGCTTCAGGTAGTCGTTGTGCCCCAGCTCACTCAGGCTGCTGCTGGACGCCCCCATGACGACTGACCGCTGTCTGCCCACTGGACCTTCAGGTGATGTGTGGTGGACGCTCTACCTCACAGTCTATAGAGGGACAAAGTCGACCAGTTTTGAACTTGTGTTGTTCACTTTTATTTGCTATAGATAAAAACAGACGTTCAAAATCAGTAAATGTTTTGTTTTAACAAGACTAATTATTCAATTTTCATCATGAAATAAACAACGTACAGCCCTGAAAGTCAAACAAATCGTGTGATTCTGAAAACGTACAAACCAGAGAGCAAACTTTACTAGCCAAACCAACAATTTGTTTCAGCAACTCTACTTATATTTGGCGAGTAGATGAACATTTCTACTCGCCAGTTACAGGTTTCTACTCGCCATTGCGAGTAAAATACTTGCTACTTTCAGGCCTGACATATACATGTATCAGCAAATGTTTGCTGTGAGCCCAGGTGTTATTGAGTGTTTTAATCTTCAATATATATATATATATATATATCTCCTGCATTCACAACATGATTTGTTTGTTTTGTCCTTTACTTTTCTGATGCTGGATACATTTTTTATTTTTGTTGACAAGGTACACACCTGACCAGTTCATGGCCACAGGTTATACTGAAGTTACACTTGGATATGATACCCGCACAGCTGCAACTATTACATCACAGCTGCAACTATTACATCACAGCTGTAACTATTACATCACAGCTGCAACTATTACATCACAGCTGCAACTATTCAGGGGTGGGACTCTCTTGTGATGAAAAAAGAGGAAATCCCTTTTTTTTATTATTTTTTAAATGGTACATTAAAATCTGTGCAATCTGGTGCATTCTGAAGCTAAAATTCAACTCGTTTGGATCAGGTAAAAAAGACATTCTCCTCACTCTCCCGCCACTTTCAGAGTGACGTTTCTTTACTTTGACATAATAGATTGCACGAGGCTTTAGAAGAGATCGAGGTTCCAAAACAAGCGTCTTCCTCGACTGCAGGACATTTTCAGTGAAAACTAAAATACACGTAAAGTACATACGTGGGATAAACAGAATACTACTACTACATGGCTTGCTGTGTCGTACCAGATTTACACTCGTTGCTTTTTCAAATAGTGAACAGCTCGCAGTTCAATATTTAAAAAAACAACTCGTGTAAATCTGGTACGACACAGCAAGCCATGTAGTAACTAAGTATTCTCTGTTTACTTCATGGGCGGAAACGTACATGCTTAGTGTAATTTCTATGTGTCCATGTGATGCACAACTGCGACACTTCAAGCAAGCCTACCTGTTCAGACAGAAATAGTTGTCAGACAATACTGGAAACATACACAATCTGTCAAAATATCAAACGTTTTGAAAAGAACAGAAACAAAATCGTCTGGCTAGTTGAAGAAGGCAGGCCAGTGCTCAGTTTGTATCGCAGTTCGCACAGAACAAATTTGTTTACCTCATAATCAAGTCGTAGCATGTGGACATTTCCGACGAAATGTAACCTTTTCAATCAAAACATGCGTTGTACGTGAAGACAGGAGACTACAGTCAAAGGAGGCAGACACAACTGTGTAAACTTCCGTGGATTTTATGTCGTCTGATATTTCCTCCACGTCGTTGCTCGCTGCTGATTCTACTTCCGGTTTACTTCCCTTGCAAGGGAGTAATCATTGCAGAATAAGCTTAGTAGTCATTCTGGCAGGGGATAATCTATTACGAAGCAGACAGAGTGGTAGTGGTTATGGTGATAGTGGTGGTGGTAGAGGAGGTGGGGGAGAGCAGAGAGAGAGAGAGAGAGAGAGAGAGAGAGAGAGAGAGAGAGAGAGAGAGAGAGAGAGAGAGAGAGAGAAAGACTGAGAGAGAGAGAGAGAGAGAGAGAGAGAGAGAGGGGGGGGGGGGGGGGCGTTTTAATGTTGAGGGTGAAGGCATTGACGAATGATCGCTCAGTGGGACAATGTTTGCATCACTGACATCATGTCAGTACCAACATGCCATTCGGCCGGACAGGCAAAGCACGCAACACAAGATACGAATACACAGGAAACCCCGACAAACAAACAAACAAACACGCAAACAAACAAGCAAACGGATAGTTTGTAAAACATCTCTCTCTCTCTCTCTCTCTCTCTCTCTCTCTCTCTCTCTCTCTCTCTCTCTCTCTCTCTCTCTCTCTTTAAGTTTATCTTGCTTCCACACATACACTATCACACGCACAAACGGCGGCACTGGCACACGCGCGCAAGCACACGCAGAGAGAACGAACGAACGAACGAACGAGGGAACGGTTTATTTATGCATAGTCCGTCGGCCCATTGCAAAGGAAACAGTGGGACCAATGTTGGGGGTTGGGCAAGTTTGAATATGTAAAATATTCCGGTTAGGGTTGAATAACGAAATAGATTGCCACAGGTCACATAAGAGTTCTCTTGAACACTATTTTATGCAGCTGGAACACTCAGCTTAGTTTGTGTGTGTGTGTGGGGGGGGGGGTTTGAGGGGGGGGGGGGGGGGGGGGCAGGGTCATAGGTAGTGGAATCCTCCCTTTAAGAGCTACAAAAACCTGAGAAAATTAGGTCTTAAAATGGGGGTAAACTTATAGAGGTTATGAACAGAATATCTTAGAAAACAGGGCCTTGAACATTTTTTCAAAGGGAGGGACTCTTCAGTATATGGGGTAAGGTGGTTCAGGGAGGGGCGGGGGTAACGAAGGCGAGTCTTGTGTAAGTATTTGCTTTTCTTGTTTTTTTTTAATTTGGTCAAGTTTTGACTAAATATTTTAACATAGACGGGGAATCGAGACGAGGGTCGTAATGTATGTGTGCACGCGTATGTATATAATTATACATGTGTGTGTGTGTGTGTGTGTGTGTGTGTGTGTGTGTGTGTGTGTGTGTGTGTGTGTGTGTGTGTGTGTGTGTGTGTGTGTGTGCGTGTAGATTGATTCCGTGTAAACCACTGGTCCGATCTTCATAACAAATTTCCAGCTGATATCACCGGACCGTTTTTTCTTTTTTTGTGATAAATGTCTTCGACGACGTCATATCCGGCTTATAGTGAAAGTTGAGGCCGCACTGTCACTCCCTTATTTTTTGTCCAAATGGATTAAAATTGTGGTCAACTAATCTTCGACGAAGGCGGACTTTGGTATTGCATTTCAGCTTGGAGGCTCACAAATTCATTAATGAGTTTGGTCTTTAAAAATCTGAAAATTGTAAGTAATTTTTTTTAGATGTCGATCCAAAATAGTTTCCTTTCATTCTTTACCATTTCCTGACTCCAAAAACAGATACATATGTTATATCGGATTAAAGCCTAATCAAACTTAGAAATGTAAAAATATGACAATTCGAATGAAAATAAAAATGTCAAAAATCGAGTTTAAAACAATTTCATCTTATTCCCTCCCCGCTGTCAGTGCCTGATTCCAAAAACATAGATATGTTATGTTTGGATTCCAAACAAGCTCAGAAAGTTAAAAAGAATAAAGTTACAGAATAAAGCGCTATGCTGCTATATGCAACTGCTACTACGATATACTGGCTTGTCAATTACACGTGCGGGGGACTGATGATACTATATTGTCTTGGTGAAAACATACAGTGCGTGCAGTTTCATTCTGTGAGTTCGACAGATTGACTAAATGTTGTATTTTCGCCTTACGCGGCTTGTTTTTTGTTTGAATAGAGCACGGTATTCTGTGTTGGCCTCGACATATTCAACCAGGTCTTTGTATTCAACCAGGTCTTTGTATTCAACCAGGTCTTTGTGTTCAACCAGGTCTTTGTATTCAACCAGGTCTTTCGGTATTCAACCAGGTCTTTGTCGTCGAAAAATACATAATTTAACTCCTTTTCTGGTTTCCCTGCATTCTTCATCAAACCACTCTGCCTCCTGGTATTGTTTGTTGGCAAAACATTTCCTTACCATGCATCGGCTGGCAGCTCCAAGACACTCAATAAAACCAAGCAATGCTCCCTGAAAATCACAATAAGAATTTGTGTGATTTTGTTTGCAGATGACACTACCATACATTCTAGTAACACCAATTTAAGTCGTTTATCAGAATCACGGGAAGAACGTGTTTCTTTCTGTCAACACGCTTGACTGACCCGGGCCAGGGTCAGGCTCGAGTGAGAGAGAGAGAGAGAGAGAAAGAGACAGAGAGAAAGAGAAAGAGCGAGTAGTCTCTCAGTTTACTCTCACCATAGAAACGAACACAAACAACATTCACAGCATAGAAAAAGTAATGAAAAAAAAATCGCAAGAAATTTATTATTCAGACATGTAATACAGTTAAAAACACATACAGAAAGGTTTCCTAATCCGACCAGTAAATACATTTGAGTTTAGTGGATTTCACTGGATATAAATTAGACTGATTTACACATTAGAAAATCAACCAAAAGGCACTTATGAGAGAAAAAAGCGACAAATAAAAGATTGTGGCATGTTACAAAGAGATCTTCAAAATCATAAAAGCAAACAGTAAAACGACTAGAAAGACGAAGGTAAATGCAATTCAGAGAGTGTATATTCATGAATTGTGAAAGTAGAATACAAAATATGAATCTTTGTCATCGTAAACACTGCTATGAGTTAAACACATCTCAGTACAACAAACAAAAATGTGAAATCAGATGTTAAAGTGTGTTTTTATAGAGTGAATGACTCTGTATATATACACAAATGCAGAGACAAGGGTGAAAGGTCAGTTTAAGCAACTGTACAATATCGTATCTTACAAATCCAACCTTTAATTGAATGTCTATGATTTTAGCACCGACGTAAATTTCCCACATTCTACATTTTCAAACTCGATAGCAAAACTTAGGGCACGCGGGCCTTCCGATCTGACATACTGTCATGACACTGTTCTCAATGCCTTCCGATCTGACATACTGTCATGACACTGTTCTCAATGCCTTCCGATCTGACATACTGTCATGACACTGTTCTCAATGCCTTCCGATCTGACATACTGTCATGACACTGTTCTCAATGCCTTCCGGTCTGACATACTGTCATGACACTGTTCTCAATGCCTTCCGGTCTGACATACTGTCATGACACTGTTCTCAATGCTTTCCGGTCTGACATACTGTCATGACACTGTTCTCAATGCCTTCCGGTCTGACACACTGTCATGACACTGTTCTCAATGTTTTAGTAAAAAGAAACATCTGCAGACAATCTAAATTTGACTCACAGCTGTATCCACACTGTGTGGATGATGTTTACAAAATGTCCGCACCTACCCCCATACATCACGCGAGGGATCATTACTTGCTCAGGCAACTGACGAAGTGAAGATGTTGATACTATCGTATGTCGCACATACGAGGGTTAAACATAAAAGGTTGACCCCCACACATAAAGGAACAGAGCATTTGTTTTCGGTTTAGAAAGAGCATTATATCCAGACTGCCCTTTGAGAGACCCTAAAGATAACATCCTGCCTGTCTTCTTTTGACTGATTGATCATTAAAAGCCAAACCAACAGATCCCTTCGTTGTTACCAGTCTTCAAACTTTAACCATTTATGACAACATGCTGAATATGTTTGGTCTGCACAGATAGCATTCCTTGAAAGAAAAACGTGGTCATCTTACTTCGAACGTTGCTGCTATTCTTTTTTTCTTCTTCAGAAAATGACGTCAGACTGGTTACTCAAATCACAAACGACCTCATAACAAAAATCAGGACATACAAGTATCTTTGCGGGAGATCGCGGGATGGACAGATTTCATAGATTGCGAGATACGACAGACGCAGCTCAGCTCCTGCCCATAAGGGCCAAGACATTTCCTCCCACCCCTCGTACGATGGAAAAGATGACGTCAGTATGGGCGTTCAGGGACTACGGAAGAGATGACGTCAGTGTGAGCGTTCAGGGACTGAGGAAGAGATGACGTCAGCGTGGGTGTTCAGGGACTGAGGAAGAAGCCGGTGAAGATGCTGTACTCCTGGCCGTACAGTCTGCCCGCGGAGTTGGTCTGGATCCTCACCTGCACCTCGTCACCCTCCTCCAAGGTCAGCACAAGGCCGTTCGACGCCTGCAAGGCCAAGGTCAAAGTCAAATAAACGGGTTTTAAGTGCTATGCAGCAAAATTGCTCACGGTCAATCTTCCCTTTAACACCCCCCCCCACACACACACACACACACACACACACAAAACTAAACAACAAAAGCAACAACACAAATTCATTGATTTTAGTCTCTTGTTCTAGAAAACGAGTAAGGAAATTAACATCTGATATCGCACACATGTCTGATACCCATATTGTAAACATCTGATATCACACACATGTCTGATACCCATATTGTAAACATCTGATATCACACACATGTCTGATACCCATATTGTAAACAATGATAAGCTAAAGCCCGTATGCCCCTACACGTACTCGGAACACATCGTGTTTTACACGAGGATCAACGCGATCTTGCTGTTTGGCTGTCAATTAAAACATCGGATATATGTACAGAAGGGTTACAAGTAAGTACATGTTATACATATGATCTCACTGTCCTCACTAACATGTTTGAGGTAATCACAAGGTTTTCGTGTTCCAACTGACCTGTTCAAATTGACTTTCACATTTTTAGCCTACACGTTAAAAGCGGTCTGTGATGTGACAACCGTGCTAAGAGCGGTCCATGTGTTGTGACCAAAGTGGTAAAAGCGTTCCATGTCTTGTGACCAAAGTGGTAAAAGCGTTCCATGTGTTGTGACCGAAGTGGTGAAAGCGGTCCATGTGTTGTGACCGAAGTGGTGAAAGCAGTCCATGTGTTGTGACCGAAGTGGTAAAAGCGGTCCATGCGTTGTGACCGAAGTGGTAAAAGCGGTCCATGCGTTGTGACCGAAGTGGTAAAAGCGGTCCATGTGTTGTGACCGAAGTGGTAAAAGCGGTCCATGTGTTGTGACCGAAGTGGTAAAAGCGGTCCATGTGTTCTGACCGAAGTGGTAAAAGCGGTCCATGTGTTGTGACCGAAGTGGTAAAAGCGTTCCATGTGTTGTGACCGAAGTGGTGAAAGCGGTCCATGTGTTGTGACCGAAGTGGTAAAAGCGTTCCATGTGTTGTGACCGAAGTGGTGAAAGCGGTCCATGTGTTGTGACCGAAGTGGTAAAAGCGTTCCATGTGTTGTGACCGAAGTGGTAAAAGCGTTCCATGTGTTGTGACCGAAGTGGTGAAAGCGGTCCATGTGTTGTGACCGAAGTGGTGAAAGCGGTCCATGTGTTGTGACCGAAGTGGTGAAAGCGTACTGTATGTTGTGACCGAAGTGGTAAAAGCGTTCCATGTGTTGTGACCGAAGTGGTGAAAGCGTACTGTATGTTGTGACCGAAGTGGTAAAAGCGTTCCATGTGTTGTGACCGAAGTGGTAAAAGCGTTCCATGTGTTGTGACCGAAGTGGTAAAAGCGGTCCATGTGTTGTGACCGAAGTGGTAAAAGCGGTCCATGTGTTGTGACCGAAGTGGTAAAAGCGGTCCATGTGTTCTGACCGAAGTGGTAAAAGCGGTCCATGTGTTGTGACCGAAGTGGTAAAAGCGTTCCATGTGTTGTGACCGAAGTGGTGAAAGCGGTCCATGTGTTGTGACCGAAGTGGTAAAAGCGTTCCATGTGTTGTGACCGAAGTGGTAAAAGCGTTCCATGTGTTGTGACCGAAGTGGTGAAAGCGGTCCATGTGTTGTGACCGAAGTGGTAAAATCTTACCGTATGTTGTGTCCTAAGTGGTGAAAGCGGTCCATATCTTGTAACCGAAGTGGTGAAAGCGTACTGTATGTTGTAACCGAAGTGGTGAAAGCGTACTGTATGTTGTAACCGAAGTGGTGAAAGCGTACTGTATGTTGTGACCGAAGTGGTGAAAGCGGTCCATGTGTTGTGACTGAAGTGGTGAAGGCGGTCCATGTGTTGTGACTGAAGTGGTGAAAGCCGTTCATGTGTCGTGACCGAAGTGGTGAAAGCGTACCGTATGCTGTGTCCTAAGTGGTGAAAGCGTACCGTATGTTGTGTCCTAGGTGGTGAAAACAGTCCATGTGTCGTGACCGAAGTGGTAAAAGCCGACTATGTGATGTGTCCTAAGAGGAGAGGTCCATGTGCTGTGACCTAAGTATGTGCTGTGACCTAAGTGGTGAAAGCGGTCCATGTGTTGTAACCTTAGTGGTGAAAGCGGTCCATGCATTGTGACCTAAGTGGTGAAAGCGGTCCATGCATTGTGACCTGTGTGGTGAAAGCGGTCCTTGTAAAGTAACCTACCTGGTGAAAGCGGTCCATGTGAAGTAACCTTTTTGTTGTAAGTGGTCCATGTGTTGTGAACTGAGTGGTGAAAGCGTTCCATGTGAAGTAACCTACCTGTTAAAAGTGGTCCATGTGTTCTGACCTGAGTGGTGAAAGCGGTCCATGTGTTGTGACCGAAGTGGTGAAAGCGGTCCATGTGTTGTGACCTGAGTGGTGAAAGCGGTCCATGTGTTGTGACCTGAGTGGTGAAAGCGGTCCATGTGAAGCAACCTACCTGTTCATAGTGGTCCATGTGGTCCGTTGTGTACACGCTGGTCCGTGCCGCCTCCTCCCCGTTCACCTCAATGGCGGCGTCCACGTACCCAGAATCCCTCTCCTGGTGAGTGCGCATGCTCAGCCGCAGGAAGTACTGGCCGTTGCAAGGAGCAGTGAAGATGCCCTTGGCTACGTCATAGGCCTCGCCCTGTGATGTGTATAAACAAAATCCTCGCCCTGTAGTGTGGATACATAAAACCTTCGCCCTGTAGTGTGGATACATTAAACCTTCGCCCTGTAGTGTGGATACATAAAACCCTCGTCTTGTAGTGCGGATGCATAAAACTTTCGCCCTTTAGTGCGGATACATAAAACTTTCACCCGGTAATTGTGGATACATAAAACCCTCGCCTTGTAATGTGGATACATAAAACCTTCGTCTAGTAGTGTATATACATCAAACCCTCGCCCTGTAGTGTAGATACATCAAACCCTCGCCCTGTTGGTTGGAAACATAAAACCCTGGTCTTGAAGTGTGGATACATAGCACCCTCGCCCTGTAATGTATATGCATAAAACCCTCGTTTGTAGTGTATATACATAAAACCCTCACCCTGTATTAATGTGGATACATAAAACCCTCACCCTGTAATGTGGATACATAAAACCCTCGCCCTGAAGTGTAGATACATAGCACCCTCACCCTGAAGTGTGGATACATAGCACCCTCGCCCTGTTGTGTAGATACATAAAACCCTTGCCCTGTAGTGTAGATACATAAAACCCTCGCCCTGTAGTGTAGATACATATAACCCTCGCCCTGTAGTGTGGATGCATAAAACCCTCGCCCTGTAGTGTGCCCTGTAGTGTAGATGCATAAAACCCTCGCCCTGTAGTGTAGATACATAAAACCCTCGCCCTGTAGTGTAGATACATAAAACCCTCGCCCTGTAGTGTAGATACATAAAACCCTCACCCTGTAGTGTAGATACATAAAATCCTCGCCCTGTAGTGTGGATACATAAAACTCTCGCCCTGTAGTGTGTATACATAAAACCCTCGCCCTGTAATGTGGATGCATAAAACCCTCACCCTGTAATGTGGATACATAAAACTCTCGCCCTGTAGTGTGGATACATAAAACCCTCACCCTGTAGTGTGGATACATAAAACCCTCACCCTGTAGTGTGGATACATAAAACCCTCACCCTGTAGTGTAGATACATAAAACTCTCGCTCTGTTGTGTGGATGCATAAAACCCTCGCCCTGTAGTGTGCCTTGTAGTGTAGATACATAAAACCCTCGCCCTGTAGTGTGGATACATAGCACCCTCACCCTGAAGTGTGGATACATAAAAACCCTCACCCTGTAGTGTAGATACATAAAACCCTCACCCTGAAGTGTAGATACATAGCACCCTCACCCTGTAGTGTGGATACATAAAACTCTCGCCCTGTAGTGTAGATACATAAAACTCTCGCTCTGTTGTGTGGATGCATAAAACCCTCGCCCTGTAGTGTAGATACATAAAATTAAAACCCTCGCCCTGTAGTGTGGATACATAAAACCCTCACCCTGTAGTGTGGATACATAAAACTCTCGCCCTGTAGTGTAGATACATAAAACTCTCGCCCTGTAGTGTGTATACATAAAACCCTCGCCCTGTAATGTGGATGCATAAAACCCTCACCCTGTAGTGTAGATACATAAAACCCTCGCCCAGTAA
>NW_027127917.1:55000-65000 GCF_037325665.1 Littorina saxatilis
ATCAGACAGATCTCTGGTCAGTCCTGTGCTTTTTCACCCCATTTTGCCATTGAAAAAAACAATGCCAAACATGTGAATTGATAAAAAAAAAAAATTTTTTTTTACATTTTTATTTATTTATGAAAATCGTAGTCTTGACACGGATAGCGGAATGGCGTATTTTTTGCAGAAAACCGTAATAAATTACGCCAAAATCGTAAGAGTAAACAGGTCTGTTCCTTGTGTTCTGCCTTACCCGTGAATGTGACATCGATAGACTTGTTGAGGAGCGAGAACTTGAAGAGTTCCATGTTAAGGTACGCGAAGCGGCACTGGTACTTGCCCGTGTCAGTCTTAGTCGGGCCGCTGATGTTGACCGTCAGGAACGCGCCCTCTGCAACACAATCACTACACATGTTTGTTTTCATTTCTCTTGGGATGGGGGGAGGGGGGAGAGAGTGAGGGAGAGTGAGAGAAAGAAGGGCGCTGATGTAGACCGCCAGGAACGCGCCCTCTGCAACACAATGGCTACACATGATTGTTTTCATCACCGTGGGGAGGGGGGAGGGGGGGAGAAAAGACAGGGGGGGGGGGGGGTGTGAGGAAGTGAGGGGAGGAGAGAGTGAGGGAGAGTGAGAGAAAGAAGGGTCGGGGCGCTGATGTAGACCGCCAGGACCGCTCCCTCTGCAACACAATGACTACACATGATTGTTTTCATCACCGTGGGGAGGGGTGAGGAGGTAGGTGGAGAAGGTGGGGGGAGGGGGAGAAAGGGAGAGAGAGGGGGTGAGTGAGGGAGAGAAATCAGGGAGAGAGGAGCGCTGATATGGACCATCAGGAAGACCCCCTCTGCAACACAATGATGAGGGATTATTTTTTTTGTCATCCACCCTACCGTCTCCACTCAGGGCGCCCTCGGCAGTGACGCGGTCGTTCTTGGCGTGTGTGACGGTGCCGCCGGTCCGCTCTGACGCCACGGGGACGGTGACGTTGTCCTTCAGCTGGTCCACCTGCAGCAGGATGATGAGGTTGACGTCAGCATCGACGTTGCTGGGCGCCCGGCACGTGATCGTCAAGGTCTTGGTCGTGCCGTTCACTACGTTGGAGGGCTCGGCCACGAAGCTCAGGTCTGGAACCAACGGCAAGGAGTGTTTTTTTTAATTTATTTATTTATTTATTTATTTATTTATTTATTTATTTAGAGAGAGAGAGAGAGAGAGAGAGAGAGAGAGAGAGAGAGAGAGAGAGAGAGAGAGAGAGAGAGAGAGAGAGAGAGAGAGAGAGAGAGAGAGAGAGAGAGAGAGCGTTCTGTTGAGTCGATCGCCACATTTGGAAACTTTGTGTGACATTCCACAAAAGTCAGATCTTTGTGGAAGGGTCTTGCAAAGGCTGAAGTTTATGTCCCCCAAATCTAAAGTGATTCAGTCAACAGATGTAGAAGTTGCATTTTTGGAGGGTCACCCTGTATATTTCGTACATGTATTTGAGCATTCAGGACTTTTCAGTCGCTAAAAGTAGTAGGCCTACCCACGAAGTCTAGCTTCTCAACCCATTAGCTATCGAGGATTTAGGCCTGTTGCTGGGAGGTTATTGTTTTGGTTGCTGGTTGTTTACCGACAAATACACACCCCTTCCGGTTCACAGTGAGATGGAAAGAAGCAGAAGGGGGGAATAAGCGTTATTCGCTGGTGTAAGGGAAGTAACCTGCTCTGTATAACAGTACTTTTTTTCTCAAAGTTGCTTCCCTTGCAGTATTGTGTGTGTGTGTGTGTGTGTGTGTGTGTGTGTGTGTGTGTGTGTGTGTGCGCGTGCTTGTGTGTGTGTGTACGCACATGCTTGTGTGCGTGAAAGTATGTGCTTTTTTGTGTGTGCCAATGTGGTGGTGTATATGTATGTGTTTTTGTTGTTTGTTTGTTTGTATGTGGGTGCGTGTACCCACCTTGGCAATGAGCAAGAGCCAGCAGAGCAACGGCGATGAAGAGACAGGCGATAGGATTCTGCAACACAGTTGACACACACCAGTGAAACTAACACCTCAGCCAATACACTATATTATGTGAGTCAACGACCTCATGCACATCGCACGAGGTGGGCGGGGCCTGTAGGTTGGGTTGTGCTCTGTGTCTAGCACCATCACCGAGTCGCATTAAGTAGATACAAACTTTAAAGTTCTTAAAGACGGGCGCACTGGCCTAGCAGTTAAGACATCGGCCTTCCATGTTTATGGTTCGGGGTTTTAACTTCTCAACCGCGACTGGTGTAGATTGTCCTGATCTCCCAGGTTAATGTATGTGCAGACCTGCTTAGTGCCTTATCCCCCTTCGTGTTTACGTGCAGACACAAGACCACATACGCACGGTAAAGATCCTGTAGTGCATGTCAGAGCACGGTAAAGATCGTGTAGTGCATGTCAGAGCACGGTGAAGATCGTGTAGTGCATGTCAGAGCACGGTGAAGATCGTGTAGTGCATGTCAGAGCACGGTGAAGATCGTGTAATGCATGTCAGAGCACGGTGAAGATCGTGTAGTGCATGTCAGAGCACGGTGAAGATCGTGTAGTGCATGTCAGAGCACGGTGAAGATCGTGTAGTGCATGTCAGAGCACGGTAAAGATCGTGTAGTGCATGTCAGAGCACGGTGAAGATCGTGCAGTGCATGTCAGAGCACGGTGAAGATCGTGTAGTACATGTCAGAGCACGGTGAAGATCGTGTAGTACATGTCAGAGCACGGTAAAGATCGTGTAGTGCATGTCAGAGCACGGTAAAGATCGTGTAGTGCATGTCAGAGCACGGTAAAGATCGTGTAGTGCATGTCAGAGCACGGTGAAGATCGTGCAGTGCATGTCAGAGCACGGTGAAGATCGTGTAGTACATGTCAGAGCACGGTAAAGATCGTTAGTGCATGTCAGAGCACGGTGAAGATCGTGTAGTACATGTCAGAGCACGGTAAAGATCGTGTAGTGCATGTCAGAGCACGGTGAAGATCGTGTAGTGCATGTCAGAGTACGGTGAAGATCGTGTAATGCATGTCAGAGTACGGTGAAGATCGTGTAGTACATGTCAGAGCACGGTAAAGATCGTGTAGTGCATGTCAGAGCACGGTAAAGATCGTGTAGTGCATGTCAGAGCACGGTGAAGATCGTGTAGTGCATGTCAGAGCACGGTGAAGATCGTGTAGTGCATGTCAGAGCACGGTGAAGATCGTGTAGTGCATGTCAGAGCACGGTAAAGATCGTGTAGTACATGTCAGAGCACGGTGAAGATCGTGTAGTGCATGTCAGAGCACGGTAAAGATCGTGTAGTACATGTCAGAGCACGGTGAAGATCGTGTAGTGCATGTCAGAGTACGGTGAAGATCGTGTAATGCATGTCAGAGTACGGTGAAGATCGTGTAATGCATGTCAGAGCACGGTAAAGATCGTGTAGTGCATGTCAGAGCACGGTAAAGGTCGTGTAATGCATGTCAGAGCACGGTGAAGATCGTGTAGTACATGTCAGAGCACGGTAAAGATCGTGTAGTACATGTCAGAGCACGGTGAAGATCGTGTAATGCATGTCAGAGCACGGTAAAGATCGTGTAGTACATGTCAGAGCACGGTAAAGGTCGTGTAGTGCATGTCAGAGCACGGTGAAGATCGTGTAATGCATGTCAGAGCACGGGGAAGATCGTGTAATGCATGTCAGAGCACGGTAAAGATCGTGTAGTGCATGTCAGAGCACGTGGTGAAGATCGTGTAGTGCATGTCAGAGCGCACGGTGAAGATCGTGTAATGCATGTCAGAGCACGGTAAAGATCGTGTAGTGCATGTCAGAGCACGGTAAAGATCGTGTAGTGCATGTCAGAGCACGGTAAAGATCGTGTAATGCATGTCAGAGCACGGTGAAGATCGTGTAGTGCATGTCAGAGCACGGTAAAGATCGTGTAGTGCATGTCAGAGCACGGTAAAGATCGTGTAGTGCATGTCAGAGCACGGTGGGTTATAGAAACACGGAGAACAAAAAACACACACGGCGCATCCCTCGAAAATGGAGTATGGCTGCCTAAAGCTACTCTTACACTGTGCCGAATTGCCCTTGCGAATAATAATAATAATAATAATAATAATAACGGGCATTTATAAAGCGCCTTATCAGAAGTTCAAAGCGCGTGACAACAATACATGTATACAAAATTCATACAATCACTGTCAGATTCAAACAACACATCATGCACATCTCACATCCCCAGACTCTGGCTAAGGAACTATCCGTAATGTTGTTGGAACAAGTGAGTTTTCCAATTGGACTTAAAAGATGAAAAGGATGGAGAGTGACGTAATTGAAAGGGGAGTGAATTCCATAACTGAGGTCCATAATACGAAAACGAGCGGAAGCCATGAGCCTTGCGTTTAAAGCGACCTTGACGGAGAAGTCGAGCATCATCAGAAGAACGAAGGGTGCGAGAGGGAGTGCAGAGGGAGACCAGTTCAGAAAGATAGGCAGGTGCCGATTCAGAGATGATATTGTAGCAGAAGCAGGCAGCTTTATACCTAATACGTTCAGATACAGGAAGCCAGTGAAGTTCTTTCATGAGAGGAGTGCAGGGTTGTCGATGCTGTGCTCTGAAAATGAGACGTGCAGCAGAGTGTTGTACTTTTTGCAAGGGTTGGAGAGTGGAGTCAGGGCAGCCTATGAGAAGGGAGTTGCAGTATAAATAGCATAGGGAATAGCATTTTCCAATAATTCACAATGATCGGGACATGGTCGCAAGACTTTCGCAAATGTTCTTAACTATTCGTTACAATTCGTCTCTTGTTTTGAACATAGCAACTTGCTCCTAATATTCGCAAGGAAGTCATATTGCTATTTTTCTCGCAACGTACTCGTTAGTACTCGCAAGACATTTGTAATCATCGCAATGTATTCGTGGCTAGCAAGCCATTCACAACCATTCGTTATGCCTGTTTTTACATTGTGCCAAATGTCCTTGCGAATATGAACATGTTGTATTCGGCAAAAAAGTAGACACATGGACATGAATAAAATAGAAAATTGGAAGCCTTACCAATCCTTGCGAATTTCTTATGCCTAGTTCACACCAACGGCGAATGCCGCGCTTTAAATCGGCGAGCAAAGCGCCATCACTTTTCCAAAAATATCACGATCTGATAAGCTCTGATACGAATTGGTTACGCTTGCTTGCGAATCTCTACCGATCATTGCGAATGCATAGGAATCCATATACACATTTCTTGCATATTTCTTGCGAGTTTATTACGAATCTTGCGATTAATGGCCTTGCGAGTTCTCGCAAACACTTTACGAATAATTGCAGTCACTCGCAAGCATTCGTAAGGCTTTCGCAACATTCTTATGAATTGGCAAGAAATGGTCAAAACATTCCTGAGAAATTCGTAATGAATTCGCAACCATTCGCAAGATGTTGGCAACATGTGCACACACACAAAAACACTTACGAGCGCTAAGCATATCTTTACGATGATTACGAATGGTTTGCGAATACTTACGAGTACGTTGCGAAACATTCAGAATATGACTTCCTTGCGAATATTAGGAGCATGTTGCTAATGTTCGCAAAAAGAGACGAATGGTGGCGAATGGTTAAGAACATTTACGATTGTCATCATTTTCACGAGTTTTCATTCACAAACACCTGGGAAATAAATCTCATTTTCCCATGTAATAAATCGAGGTGATGAATGGGTTTGAGCTTTCAGGTGAAACGTGGATTGTCAAAGTAAAAGCCAATCAGGCTGATTGTTTGATGTGTGGAACCATCGCGGCTTTGGATTTGTGTGTGTTTCCGAGGACACACACACACACACGCACGCACGCACGCACGCACAGACATACAGACAGAAAGACAGACGGACAGACACACAGACACACACACACACAGGCAGGCAGACAGACAGACAGACAGACACACACACACACACGCACACACACACACGAACACACACACACACACACACACACACACACACACACACACACACACACACACACACACACACACACACACACACACACACACACTGTGAGGGAAAGAGAGAGAGAGATTCATATCAAGTTGTAGCCAAGAAACTGAGAAGCCGGGCCTTGTTTTGACGGCAATATCTTCAAGCAACATCTCAGAACAGAAAATGACATCATTCACCAACATCTCTTATTTGACAGAAAAGCTACAAATACTGGCAGTTTTCATGGAAACGGAGAGTTGAGACAGTGTAATCGGCAGCTTGAAAGAGCGAGGGAATGCTAACGTCATTTCACAGATCGCTGGTACTGCTAACCGTGAGACTACAGACTGATATGGGTCCTAGGTTTCCCGCGCAGAAGAATGCAAGGCCTTAAGTGCTGTTCACATGGCAGATTTGCAACCTAACTTTCCCCCAACTTTCAAGTGATTTACGTCGGTGGCAAGTCAAATCAAAGTCGCTGCCCATGTGAACAGCATAAACGCAATTCTCGCCAGACCGTACCATTCGGGTTAGGGTTAGGGTTAGGGTTAGGGTTAGGGTTAGAAAGTGAGAAGGGAAGAAAGTGCATCAGCGTGGGTTGGCTAGAGCTAACCAATCAGTAAGCGCGATAAGAACAGTCTGCGCAAAATCTTTGATGAGCCACGGCCGAGTCGAGCGGTGCTCAACTGAGTTTTGAAGTTGCTGCTGAATCTGGTCTAAATCGTACCTAAACCGCCGTGCCCGTTCACATGGCAGACTGTTCACATGGCAGACCGTTCACATGGCACACTGTTCACATGGCACACTGTTCACATGGCACACTGTTCACATGGCACACTGTTCACATGGCACACTGTTCACATGGCACACTGTTCACATGGCACACTGTTCACATGGCACACTGTTCACATGGCACACTGTTCACATGACACACTGTTCACATGGCACACCGTTCACATGGCACACCGTTCACATGGCACACCGTTCACATGGCACACTGTTCACATGGCACACTGTTCACATGACACACTGTTCACATGGCACACCGTTCACATGGCACACCGTTCACATGGCACACTGTTCACATGGCACACTGTTCACATGGCACACTGTTCACATGGCACACTGTTCACATGGCACACCGTTCACATGGCACACTGTTCACATGGCACACTGTTCACATGGCACACTGTTCACATGGCACACCGTTCACATGGCACACTGTTCACATGGCACACCGTTCACATGGCACACTGTTCACATGGCACGCTGTTCATATGGCACACTGTTCACATGGCACACCGTTCACATGGCACACTGTTCACATGGCACACCGTTCACATGGCACACTGTTCACATGGCACACTGTTCACATGGCACACTGTTCACATGGCACACTGTTCACATGGCACACTGTTCACATGGCACACTTTTCGCCGACTTGGCCTCGACGACTCGGGAAAGATCTTCAAACGACTAAAGTTGGGTGAAAGTTGGTTGCAAGTCGGCCATGTGAACAGCACTTTAGTCGAGCGCGGACAACCTCAGAGGCAGTAGGGTTTGTGTAACCTACGTCTTTTAGTTTCACTCTGCGCCGGCAATCGTAAGACAGCCGGGTTAGGGCACAACGGCCATACTTATGGCCAGAATAAACCCTATTATCGGTATTCGCAAAATCACCGGCGCAAAGTTCAAAGCATGTTGTACGGCTATCTCGCGAGAGTTGCGAAGGCGGAAGCGCCGGCATACCATTAACAAAGAGACTGATTCTTGCGAGAGCTGCTCAGATGCCGAAAAGGTCTATACATGTACTTGAGAAGGGTGCATTTGATCAGGAATGCCGGTCGTTCAGTGTTGGGTGAGGAATTGAGGCCTCAGAAATAATGTTGAGAGCGAAGTTTGTATCGGTGACTTTAGATATGCTGCTCGGGTCTGAGCACTGTTGAAGCAACGATTTGTTTGTTTGCCGCAGACAAGGACATATTACACAGTCAACGTATTTAGACATATTAAACAGTCAACGTATTTAGACATATCAAACAGTCAACGTATTTAGACATATCAAACAGTCAACGTATTTAGACATATCAAACAGTCAACGTATTTAGACATATCAAACAGTCAACGTATTTAGACATATCAAACAGTCAACGTATTTAGACATATCAAACAGTCAACGTATTTAGACATATCAAACAGTCAACGTATTTAGACATATCAAACAGTCAACGTATTTAGACATATCAAACAGTCAACGTATTTAGACATATCAAACAGTCAACGTATTTAGACATATCAAACAGTCAACGTATTTAGACATATCAAACAGTCAACGTATTTAGACATATCAAACAGTCAACGTATTTAGACATATCAAACAGTCAACGTATTTAGACATATCAAACAGTCAACGTATTTAGACATATCAAACAGTCAACGTATTTAGACATATCAAACAGTCAACGTATTTAGACATATCAAACAGTCAACGTATTTAGACATATCAAACAGTCAACGTATTTAGACATATCAAACAGTCAACGTATTTAGACATATCAAACAGTCAACGTATTTAGACATATCAAACAGTCAACGTATTTAGACATATCAAACAGTCAACGTATTTAGACATATCAAACAGTCAACGTATTTAGACATATCAAACAGTCAACGTATTTAGACATATCAAACAGTCAACGTATTTAGACATATTAAACAGTCAACGTATTTAGACAACTGTCCCCACAGATGACTGCACATGCCATCAGTGTTGCCGCCAGCCAAACAAAACTTCATCAGTGTTGCCGCCAGCCAAACAAAACTTCATCAGTGTTGCCGCCAGCCAAACAAAACTTTATCAGTGTTGCCGCCAGCCAAACAAAACTTTATCAGTGTTGCCGCCAGCCAAACAAAACTTTATCAGTGTTGCCGCCAGCCAAACAAAACTTTATCAGTGTTGCCGCCAGCCAAACAAAACTTTATCAGTGTTGCCGCCAGCCAAACAAAACTTTATCAGTGTTGCCGCCAGCCAAACAAAACTTTATCAGTGTTGCCGCCAGCCAAACAAAACTTTATCAGTGTTGCCGCCAGCCAAACAAAACTTTATCAGTGTTGCCGCCAGCCAAACAAAACTTTATCAGTGTTGCCGCCAGCCAAACAAAACGTTATCAGTGTTGCCGCCAGCCAAACAAAACTTTATCAGTGTTGCCGCCAGCCAAACAAAACTTTATCAGTGTTGCCGCCAGCCAAACAAAACTTTATCAGTGTTGCCGCCAGCCAAACAAAACTTAATCAGTGTTGCCGCCAGCCAAACAAAACTTCATCAGTGTTGCCGCCAGCCAAACAAAACTTCATCAGTGTTGCCGCCAGCCAAACAAAACTTCATCAGTGTTGCCGCCAGCCAAACAAAACTTCATCAGTGCAGTCTCTCTGTTTGCATCTTCCGCCAACATTTATTTATCATTAATTTTTCCGTGATCGCATTCTGGGTCCGGGCTGAAGGATGTGTGCGGTTTGCCAATATGGACCCAGATACTATGTTTTACAATTGTCTTGTCACGAAACACTCAACGACTTGGCGTGAACTGTCCCAGATAGAAATAATTCTCACTCTCGTCGAGACTGATAGTCCATGTCGGCTTTGGGCGTATCTAGTTCATGTGCGGGGGCTGATCGAGGCTTATATTACACTTATATTACACTATTATATTACTGATCGAGGCTTATATTACACTTATATTACACTATTATATTACTGATCGAGGCTTATATTACACTGTCCTGCCATGAGCTTGGGGTTGGTTGGTTGTTTGGTTGGTTGGTTGGTAATTATTGTTTATCGTCTCTTCAGCCTTTCAATGCTATTGGAGACCGATGCAAGTTGTTTCCTTGTTCAGTTCACATGGTATTGTACCGACACACTACTACTTTCTCGACACAACTGACACGGTGCTAGGCTAGGTGAGGGGAGAAAGGGAGGGGGGGGGGGGCTACAGACGGGACTGGAGGGCGAGGGGGGAGGGGGGAAGATGAAGGAATCAGCAGCACGGAGAAAAGGC
>NW_027127917.1:67500-88000 GCF_037325665.1 Littorina saxatilis
TCTCTGTCTCTCTGTCTCTCTGTCTCTGTCTCTGTCTCTGTCTCTCTCTCTCTCTGTCTCTCTCTCTGTCTCTCTGTCTCTCTCTAGAGAGTAATTATCAGAGATTCAACTTTCCACTCAGATTGTACACGAATGTATTGTCACAGCCCTGTCCCTGACTCATTCAGCACAATTCTCCCACATCTTGCGTTTTGCAGACGGTTGTTGTTCTATCCCCCTCCCCCCCCCTCCCCCCTTTCTCTCAACCTTTGCCAAAGTTACCCTGCCTTCCCCTTTCACACAGTGCGCTAAAGATGTAACTGACTCCCATCTTAACCGGCAGTGCTGCTTGCTTCCACGTCAAACACTCCCTTCACCTTCACCTTCGCCTTCAACATTGCACGCTCTGGAGCCGTATGCATAAGACGGAAGTTCGCGACGACTTCAACAGTTTTTAGCAACTATGGAAGTTCTTCCCCCACTTTAGCATCATGGGTCAGAAGAAGGGCCCAGCTCGGAAGCAACAGAGCAAGTACCAGGAGTCGTATGCATAAGAGAGAAGTTCGTGACGAGAAGTTCTTCCCTCAATTTAGTATGCATGGGTCGGAAAAGGGGATTACTTTGGAAGCAAACGAGGAAGTAACGGAGAGTACATTTACTACAGCGAGACACTGGAGTACACACACTACTTCCAAAGTTTCTCCGTGCAAAATGGCAGGGCTTTTCTTCGGTTTTTGGGGTCGTCGTCGACACCTACTACGATATCGCAGTGCAGGAGTCACAGCATTGCTGAAGCAACATTTTGTGTTTTTGTCGCAGATTACGATATAAACCGTCAAAAGCTGTACACAACTATCTCACAGATGACTATTCACATACCTTTAGTGCTTCAAGCCAAACGAAACTGTATGTCGGTGTGTCTGTGTGTTAGTGTGTGTGTTAATATGTGTGTGTGTGTGTGTGAGTGTGTGAGTGTGTGTTAGTGTGTGTTAGTGTGTGTGTGTGTGTTAGTGTGTGTGTGTGCGTGTGTGTGTGTGTGTGCGTGTGGTAGTGTATGTGTGCGTGTGTGTGTTAGTGTGTGTGTGTGTGTGTGATGTGTGTGTGTGTGTGAGTGTGTGGTAGTCAGTGGTAGTGCCATTGTGTGTGTGTGTGTGTGTGTGTGTGTGTGGTAGTGCCATTGTGTGTGCGTGTGTGTGTGTGTGTGTGTGTGTGTGTGTGTGTGTGTGTCTTTACTATTGGGTTTTTTCTCCAATATTTATGTTGTTCTTGCAAACGGGGTGAATGGGTCAAATGGTGTGTGCAACTTGCAGCTCTTTTGAATTGATGACGGGGAAGTGGGCCTCCAGAAACGATACAACTTTGGCTGGTTTTAAATGCCGGTCAACTGAAATGTCAACCATTTGATACCGTGTGTTGCTGTGCCTGTGTAGATTGAGAATACAAAAGTACTTCCGCAACAGGGCGACTATCACATCAAATGACCTGCATCTTACCATTGCCAAAGCAGACGAATTTCCCGCAAACCGCTACAGTTTCTTTGAAGATGCCGCCACTCTGTTTTGTGTCACTACCAGTCATTTGTTCTATGGCGCCCTAGTTATAAAGTTGTGCTGGAATTGTATTTCAAATTCAGAGGGGCACAATGACATGCTTTTGCAGATATATAGAGTAGGATTGAAAGCGCAAACTACTAAATTGATCAAGTATAACCGGCCTAACCCCGATGGCTCGGGGGTTGAATAAACCACGAGAACTGGTGTGTGTCATGTTATATAGCAATTCAAGTGATCTATAAGTGTCATTTAATGTTGTTGAATGCTATTGTGAGTGTTTCCCATAAGATAAGTATTGCTGTTTCAGTGAAAGATGTCATCGTTAAACATCCTGTGAGGCGGAGTGGGGCTTTAACCTACCAACGTAGCTTTCTTTGCGTCACAAACATGTGTTATGTACCACACATCGGGTGTTCCGGTGCCCTTCAATGAATAGTGGACAAACTCAGGTCAGTAATTGTGCTTTACTTACGTTTATATGTTTATATTATATAATTATGATAATTATTCTGATCTGTTGTTACCAATTTGGTTTCTGCTGTGCATTTCCTGCTGCACAATTGTACATCTTGTTTTGCTTGGGTAATGCTTGATTTATTGATTGTTTGATTATTCAAATGACTAATTTCCAGAAACGTTACTTTTTACAAACTTGTGTATGTTGATGTACATTGTATTCAAGCCAAACTAGACATCATTCACAGGCATGCACATATACTCACACACACACACGCACGCACACACAGACAAGCACGTACGCACACACACACACACACGTACATACAAACACACACACACACACACACACATTAACAGATTACAACAACAGCAACAAAACTGAATGTTTCAATAGAAAAACAATTTATTTGACTATGTTCTGTTGCAAAATCTACTGTAGCAGCATTAGGTATGACATTCAAAACACACACACACAAAAACAAAAAACAAAAAAGAGAGAGAGAGAGAGAGAGAGAGAGAGAGAGAGAGAGAGAGAGAGAGAGAGAGAGAGAGAGAGAGAGAGAGAGAGAGAGATACAGAGAGAGAGAGAGAGAGAGAGAGAGAGAGAGAGAGAGAGAGAGAGAGAGAGAGAGAGAGAGAGAGAGAGAGAGAGAGAGAGAGAGAGAGAGAGAGAGAGAGAGAGAGAGAGAGAGAGAGAGAGAGAGAGAGAGAGAGAGAGAGAGAGAGATGGGACGGGGACGTTGAGTCTTTCGAGCATCAAAGCTACTTTTAAAAGTTGTCAGTGACTGATTAGAGCCATCCAAGAGTTAAACGAGTTGCCTGTGGAAAATGTGGATCTATATACACACAGGGTGGTGCCATAAGTCATGCATATCGGAAGACTTTCATTCAGAGCGCTACATGTGGATCGCCCAAGAGAAAAATCTATACAGAAGTTACCTTGTCTCATGCCTCGGGACTTCTGGTATTTAGCTGTGTGTCCTTTGCTCATTATAACTGACTTCTGGTATTTAGCTGTGTGTCCTTTGCTCATTATAACTGACTTCTGGTATTTAGCTGTGTGTCCTGTGCTCATTATAACTGACTTCTGGTATTTAGCTGTGTGTCCTTTGCTCATTATAACTGACTGCATTTGCAAGAAAGCAACGCGTACAGTCTTCAAGACGTGGATTTGCAATGCTACCAAGTGACGACTTACAGCTACATCTGGATTTGCGTTTGACTAGTTGGTGCTGGAATTAAATGCGCTGTTGTTGAATTTGAAGTTTAAACCATATATTTTTTAATACTATTAAGATGTCGGGACTGAGTTGGTAAAAAAAAAACTCTTCCTCTGTTTATCTGTCCTCTAGTCACGGCTCATTCTGACAATCATCGGTCCACGCTATCGCTCATGGTCTCTCTGACAGGATGCATAATTACTGCGCGGAATCTATCAAAACAAGAATACAGAGTTATCTCCCAACTGAGACGAAAGTGATTGCAGATTGGCCGACTTCCACAGTGATCTCCGTTCTGTTCTTCACAGTTATGATAAAGACATCGTTCTAAGCTTAAAACAAGTCGAAATGCTGAGACTGCTGTAGCTGTGGGAAGGAGACCGTGATATTGTTGCATCACTCCCAACTGGGTACGGAAAAAAGTATCGTCTGCTTCGTAGCCAAAGTTGATTATCACGTGACACTTTTGCCATATTTAGAGTTGTTTCCACAGTAAATACACCCGCGAAAGATAGCTCGCTTGAAACTGTCTTACATATCAATTCCTTTGTAAGTTAAAAATTACACACCATGAAAAATCCTTATCGACGATCGCGAATCTGCTTAGATCAATAACACATTACGAAAAGCTCTAAATATTTAAAACAAAAAAATCGATTTCCTCTCCACAGAAGGAAAACCAAGGCATCCTGTTAGGGATAAATGAGACCTGAAGGGAAGTAACTCATTTTGACCCGAGCCGTTTCAGGATGGTCACGGCTGTGTAAAAGTAATATCGTCCAGCAAAAACACTGTCTCTCATCGCCACAAGAGCTACACAGTTCAGATTGGGGGTTGTCATTATGTGACCACACACCAGGAATACCTTAATTAAAATAAACGTGTGAGCGCTGAGTTACTCACATTGAAAACGGCTGTGTTTTGAGTGTGAATCCCAGCCTGTAGTTCTCACTGTGACGTTTTTTTTGCGCCAGTTATAATATTCATCTTACCTTTCAGCCTGAAGTATGTCAGGCGCTATCCACAGTGTCACAAACTTGAAATTCAGCTGCGAGCTACAGACTTAGTGTTGGGTGTTGAATAGATAACAACACACACAAGGAATGTCTTGGAATGAGTGTTTGAGCGTTCTATTTTTCACATATAAATGCCAGTGTGATTGGTAGTCTTTTCAGACCGTGATATTCTCCACCGGTCACGGTGTTTGTTTATGTAATGCTGAGTGTTTTAGCCCTGCATGGCACGGAATGTGCACCGCGTTTGCTGGACTGTAGGTTTGACTTCTTGAATCCTAAGGTCTTAATCTGCTTTAATGAATAGGTATCTATTAAGACTAAATGAAATAAGATGACGAACGGAAGTCCGGACTCCTGACACAGGAGAGTTGGGCGAAGCAAAGTGCTCGCTGATTAACATTTAGTTAATTATTGTGCATAGTTTCGAAGCAGTTTTTAGCAAATTATTGCAGGTATAACTAAATTACATTACAGCAAATGTCCCTTGATTTTGTTAAGGCCCAAATCGTCAGAAAACTTTCCAAAATGGCGCCGTAGGTATACCGTTAACCTTCATGCACATGGCAAAAAGCACAGCAGATTTGAATAACAAGTCTTCGTTTTCAATTGTTTTTCTCACTTAGCACAGAAAAAGGTATCTCCTTTTGTATTTACCGATCACCTTTCCATCCGATACGTTCACAAGTCCGACTCAAAAATGAATCAAACAGCGCAAAATCACAATCCACAGTCTACCCTGACGAATGCAAATTGACGCTCTCACAGAGAATGTCTACGTCTAGGGTTGTTATTTCATCTTTCGCGCAACTCAAGCCGTTTGAAGAGTTACGAACTATTCCCTTGGTTTCTCTTTGAGTGTGTTGCTGTTCATGATTGAGGTTGTTTAGCTTATCTCACTTGTACAGTAAGTTATTTACACCCCACTGATAGCTATTTAGTTTTCTTGGTCATGTTTATAACCCCACACGGACGCCGCAAAAAAACTGAGAGACGACAGTTATACACTTCTGGGACGAAAAGGTCACATCACGTACTGTTACCCTGTGAACTTTTGTGAAGCTCCGTTGTTTAGTTCCAAAGAAGCGAAGTTTCACGCGACGCTCCAACTTTTAGTTTGTAGTCTGTCGGCCTCGAGTATGCATGACTTTTGTCACCCCCCTGTAATTTGCGTTTTATGTAGGGGAAGAGCCTCTGATATGGACCACTTTTTGTTTCATGCTGATAGCTAGCTTGTTTACTTGTTTGGAATTTTCTGTTCGGGTTTGGTAGTTGTTGGTAGTTGGTCTATCTTTAGAAATATGTTAGGTATAACTAAAGCCAATTAGTTTTGATAGACATTAAGCAAAGCAAAAATTAAATATAGAAAAAAAATGTACAACTGGTCCGTATTAGGAGCCTGGGCGCCTAATATTGACCAGTAAAGATGCCTTCACGAATCACGGTAAAAAAACAACATATTATACTTAAAAATAACACGAAACAACTTGGTGTGCAAGTCGGTCTAATTCAAATGTTCTTCAGATTTACTAGTTTTGGTTCGAGGAGAAAATTCTTTGAAGCACAACAGGGAACGAAAGAGACTCATCCTGAAACCAGCCTTTATTGTTCTTTTCTTCTATTTGGTGAAGGTGGTCCACACTAGGGGTTACACACATATTTTGAGATGTTGCCATTATCTTGTGTTTGCACTAGAAACTCGGGGGCAAAACTGATAAAATGTTACGAATAAAGTCTAAGCTGTCACATATAGCAATGTTTGTGGGTTAAAAGCTGTGTCTGTGGACAGAAACTAGTCTGTTTTAAGCGTCACATATAGCAATGTTTGTGTGTTAAAAGCTGTGTCTGTGGACAGAAACTAGTCTGTTTTAAGCGTCAAATTTAAAGTGAACGCTACCAAGAGTGTAACATAGAAAAGGCCTAACGATTTTGCGGTTTGTGCGTCCGCAACTGTTTTGACCATAGGGGGTAAATACAGCAAATGAAACTGTTTTGATTTCTCTAGTACTGTTATTTTGTCTGAACAGGAGGTGGTCCATATAAAGCGCCTTTCCCCTTGTTGTTTCCCCTTGTTGTTTCCCCTTGTTGTTTCCCCTTGTTGTAAAACATAGGTTTTAGAAATGAAATTAGCCAAGATTCAAAATCAAAACTATGCAAAACTGTTTTCCTTCTAAGTTGATCACTCCCAAAGAAGAAAAGGGGCCCGAACGGGAACGAATGACAGACCAGGGAAAGAAAGAGACAAAGGCCAATGAACACAAAGAAGAAAAGGGGCCCGAACGGGAACGAATGACAGACCAGGGAAAGAAAGAGACAAAGGCCAATGAACACAAACACGCTAAACGAGCAACAACTAAAATCTCGACATTTACGAAATAAGCAATAATAAAAAGAGAGACAAAATGTTCGCTTCAAAAGCACAACGTCAAATTTCGTTTTCAAAACTGACATCAAAATATATTATTATATTGTCTCTGCTCAACAAACTACCAATCATCATAGACCTTCTCTTGTTGCAAAGTAATGTATAAGCATGAGAAAGAAGCCATCACTGGGCTTTAAACTATCATTCAAAAAAGTAATTCTTTAGTTGCAAAAAACATCAGACAGAAGCAGTCACGGGTCTTTAAACTATCAATCACAATAGTCATACACTTGTTTCATAAAGCACCAGACAGAGGCAGCAACTGGGCTATACATTATAAATCAAAAATGTCAAAATGTAAACAACAAGATGACTGTGGGTGAAAACAACGTTGACAAACAACAGAAATCAGTACTCAATGACGTCAACAGAAATCAGTACTCAATGACGTCAACAGAAATCAGTACTCAATGACGTCAAAAAAGTCATTCTTTAGTTGCAGAACACACCAGACTGAAGCAGTCACTGAGTTATAATAAGCAGCTATCAATAAAAAAAAGAGCCTTTTTAAGTTGCAGCCAATACTAGACACTGGGCTCTAATACACCATAAATCAAAATAGTCATGCTGTAGTTTGACAAAACATCAGACAGAAGCAGCCACTGGGCTATAAACTACACATCAAAATAGTCATGCTCTTGTTACATTAAATATCAGACAGAAGCAGCCACTGGGCTATAATATATCAATCAAAATAGTCATGCTCTAGTTGCATTTAACATCAGACAGAAGCATTCACTGGGCTATAAAATATCAATCAAAACAGTCATGCTCTAGTTGCATTTAACATCAGACAGAAGCATTCACTGGGCTATAAAATATCAATCAAAACAGTCATGCTCTGGTTGCATTTAACACCAGACAGAAGCAGCCACTGGGCTATATACTACACATCAAAATAGTCATGCTCTAGTTGCATTTAACATCAGACAGAAGCAGCCACTGGGCTGTAAACTACACATCGACATGGTCATGCTCTAGTTGCATTTAACACCAGACAGAAGCAGCCACTGGGCTATACACTACACATCAAAATAGTCATGCTCTAGTTGCATTTAACACCAGACAGAAGCAGCCACTGGGCTATAAACTACACATCAACATGGTCATGCTCTAGTTGCATTAAACATCAGACAGAAGCAGCCACTGGGCTATAAACTACACATCAACATAGTCATGCTCAAGTTGCATTAAACACCAGACAGAAGCAGCCACTGGGCTATAAACTACACATCAACATAGTCATGCTCAAGTTGCATTAAACACCAGACAGAAGCAGCCACTGGGCTATAAACTACACATCAACATAGTCATGCTCTAGTTGCATTTAACATCAGACAGAAGCAGCCACTGGGCTATAAACTACACATCGAAATAGTCATGCTCTAGTTGCTATAACATCAGACATAAGCAGCCACTAGGCTATACACTATAAATCAAAACAGTCATGCTCTAGTTGCATTTAACATCAGACAGAAGCATTCACTGGGCTATAAAATATCAATCAAAACAGTCATGCTCTAGTTGCTATAACACCAGACAGAAGCATTCACTGGGCTATAAAATATCAATCAAAACAGTCATGCTCTAGTTGCATTTAACATCAGACAGAAGCATTCACTGGGCTATAAAATATCAATCAAAACAGTCATGCTCTAGTTGCTATAACACCAGACAGAAGCAGCCACTAGGCTATACACTATAAATCAAAATAGTCATGCTCTAGTTGCATTTAACACCAGACAGAAGCAGCCACTGGGCTATAAACTACACATCAAAATGGTCATGCTCTAGTTGCATTAAACATCAGACAGAAGCAGCCACTGGGCTTCAAACTACACATCAAAATAGTCATGCTCTAGTTTCACAAAACATCAGACAGAAGCAGTCTCTTGTCTATAAACAATCAATCAAAAACGTCATTCTTTCGTTGCAAAAAACATGAGCCAGGAGCACTCAGTGTGCTTTCAACTAGATCTGGTCTAGTTGCCTAATACACCAGTTACAATCAGTCGCTGCTCTGTAAAACAATAAAATGCTTGATACAACCCCCCCCCCCCCCCCCACCCCCTCCCCCCCTCCAATAGAAGACTCTCTCCCTTGTAAGACTCTGTCTTCTCAGCATTGTTGGTCATCATCTCTGTAAGCTTACCCCCATTTTAAGACTCTGTCTTCTCAGCATTGTTGGTCATCATCTCTGTAAGCTTACCCCCATTTTAAGACCCTGTCTTCTCAGCATTGTTGGTCATCATCTCTGTAAGCTTACCCCCATTTTAAGACTCTTTCCTTTTTCAGATCTGATTTTTCTCGGATTCGTCAGGTTCTAAAAGGAAGGTTCCAGTGTACACCAGTGTACAATACTTGCTGTTCTACCCAGTGTACACCAGTGTACAATACTTGCTGTTCTACCCAGTGTACACCAGTGTACAATACTTGCTGTTCTACCCAGTGTACACCAGTGTACAATACTTGCTGTTCTACCCAGTGTACACCAGTGTACAATACTTGCTGTTCTACCCAGTGTACACCAGTGTACAATACTTGCTGTTCTACCCTCGTCACATGGTGTCCAAGATAATGTTGTTTTCACATTAATTGCCCCAAACTTGATCCTATAAAAGTATAATGAGACCTGACATATAAAATCATTAAGTTATTCAATCTAAAGTATATCCCAGAAACAAACTTGCCCCACCCTCAAACCCTTCCCCACCACCATCACTGACCTCATTCTCAACACCCTCCAAATATTAAGATAAAAAAATAACAACATAAAATCAAAGATAATTTGTTTGGACCCGGTTGCATCCCAGTTGACAGGATGGATATTGGGCTGGTCAAGATACACAATCTGTACTCAGAAACTTATTTCTGACACAATGTTATTTACTTACAACGACACCAGACAAAAGCTGTCGCTGTGACAGTCATTATTTATGCATTACAAAGAGCTATTCAAAAACAACAGTCCATATATATAGTAACAGTTCGCTGTGACAGTCATTATGTATGCATTGCAAAAAGCTATACACAATCAATCCAAATAGTAACCAGTCACTATGGTATTAGCAATCATTATGTATGCATTACAAACAGCTATAAACAGTCAATTCAAAAACTAAGAGGTCAACGTGACAGTCATTATGTATGTTAGACGGGCACAGTGGCCACGTGACAGTCATTATGTATGTTAGACGGGCACAGTGACCACGTGACAGTCATTATGTATGTTAGACGGGCACAGTGACCACGTGACAGTCATTATGTATGTTAGACGGGCACAGTGGCCACGTGACAGTCATTATGTATGTTAGACGGGCACAGTGACCACGTGACAGTCATTATGTATGTTAGACGGGCACAGTGGCCACGTGACAGTCATTATGTATGTTAGACGGGCACAGTGGCCACGTGACAGTCATTATGTATGTAAGACGGGCACAGTGGCCACGTGACAGTCATTATGTATGTTAGACGGGCACAGTGGCCACGTGACAGTCATTATGTATGTTAGACGGGCACAGTGACCACGTGACAGTCATTATGTATGTTAGACGGGCACAGTGGCCACGTGACAGTCATTATGTATGTTAGACGGGCATAGTGACCACGTGACAGTCATTATGTATGTTAGACGGGCACAGTGGCCACGTGACAGTCATTATGTATGTTAGACGGGCACAGTGGCCACGTGACAGTCATTATGTATGTTAGACGGGCACAGTGGCCACGTGACAGTCATTATGTATGTTAGACGGGCACAGTGGCCACGTGACAGTCATTATGTATGTTAGACGGGCACAGTGGCCACGTGACAGTCATTATGTATGTTAGACGGACACAGTGGCCACGTGACAGTCATTATGTATGTTAGACGGGCACAGTGGCCACGTGACAGTCATTATGTATGTTAGACGGGCACAGTGGCCACGTGACAGTCATTATGTATGTTAGACGGGCACAGTGGCCACGTGACAGTCATTATGTATGTTGGACGGGCACAGTGGCCACGTGACAGTCATTATGTATGTTAGACGGGCACAGTGGCCACGTGACAGTCATTATGTATGTTAGACGGGCACAGTGGCCACGTGACAGTCATTATGTATGTTAGACGAGCACAGTGGCAACGTGACAGTCATTATGTATGTTAGACGAGCACAGTGGCAACGTGACAGTCATTATGTATGTTAGACGGGCACAGTGACCACGTGACAGTCATTATGTATGTTAGACGGGCACAGTGACCACGTGACAGTCATTATGTATGTTAGACGAGCACAGTGGCAACGTGACAGTCATTATGTATGTTAGACGGGCACAGTGGCCACGTGACAGTCATTATGTATGTTAGACGGGCACAGTGACCACGTGACAGTCATTATGTATGTTAGACGAGCACAGTGGCAACGTGACAGTCATTATGTATGTTAGACGGGCACAGTGGCCACGTGACAGTCATTATGTATGTTAGACGGGCACAGTGACCACGTGACAGTCATTATGTATGTTAGACGGGCACAGTAACCACGTGACAGTCATTATGTATGTTAGACGGGCACAGTGGCCACGTGACAGTCATTATGTATGTTAGACGGGCACAGTGACCACGTGACAGTCATTATGTATGTTAGACGGGCACAGTGGCCACGTGACAGTCATTATGTATGTTAGACGGGCACAGTGGCCACGTGACAGTCATTATGTATGTTAGACGGGCACAGTGGCCACGTGACAGTCATTATGTATGTTAGACGAGCACAGTGGCAACGTGACAGTCATTATGTATGTTAGACGAGCACAGTGGCAACGTGACAGTCATTATGTATGTTAGACGGGCACAGTGACCACGTGACAGTCATTATGTATGTTAGACGGGCACAGTAACCACGTGACAGTCATTATGTATGTTAGACGGGCACAGTGGCCACGTGACAGTCATTATGTATGTTAGACGGGCACAGTGACCACGTGACAGTCATTATGTATGTTAGACGGGCACAGTGGCCACGTGACAGTCATTATGTATGTTAGACGGGCACAGTGGCCACGTGACAGTCATTATGTATGTAAGACGGGCACAGTGGCCACGTGACAGTCATTATGTATGTTAGACGGGCACAGTGGCCACGTGACAGTCATTATGTATGTTAGACGGGCACAGTGACCACGTGACAGTCATTATGTATGTTAGACGGACACAGTGGCCACGTGACAGTCATTATGTATGTTAGACGGGCATAGTGACCACGTGACAGTCATTATGTATGTTAGACGGGCACAGTGGCCACGTGACAGTCATTATGTATGTTAGACGGGCACAGTGGCCACGTGACAGTCATTATGTATGTTAGACGGGCACAGTGGCCACGTGACAGTCATTATGTATGTTAGACGGGCACAGTGGCCACGTGACAGTCATTATGTATGTTAGACGGGCACAGTGACCACGTGACAGTCATTATGTATGTTAGACGGACACAGTGGCCACGTGACAGTCATTATGTATGTTAGACGGGCACAGTGGCCACGTGACAGTCATTATGTATGTTAGACGGGCACAGTGGCCACGTGACAGTCATTATGTATGTTAGACGGGCACAGTGGCCACGTGACAGTCATTATGTATGTTGGACGGGCACAGTGGCCACGTGACAGTCATTATGTATGTTAGACGGGCACAGTGGCCACGTGACAGTCATTATGTATGTTAGACGGGCACAGTGGCCACGTGACAGTCATTATGTATGTTAGACGAGCACAGTGGCAACGTGACAGTCATTATGTATGTTAGACGAGCACAGTGGCAACGTGACAGTCATTATGTATGTTAGACGGGCACAGTGACCACGTGACAGTCATTATGTATGTTAGACGGGCACAGTGACCACGTGACAGTCATTATGTATGTTAGACGAGCACAGTGGCAACGTGACAGTCATTATGTATGTTAGACGGGCACAGTGGCCACGTGACAGTCATTATGTATGTTAGACGGGCACAGTGACCACGTGACAGTCATTATGTATGTTAGACGAGCACAGTGGCAACGTGACAGTCATTATGTATGTTAGACGGGCACAGTGGCCACGTGACAGTCATTATGTATGTTAGACGGGCACAGTGACCACGTGACAGTCATTATGTATGTTAGACGGGCACAGTGACCACGTGACAGTCATTATGTATGTTAGACGGGCACAGTGGTCACGTGACAGTCATTATGTATGTTAGACGGGCACAGTGGCCACGTGACAGTCATTATGTATGTTAGACGGGCACAGTGGCCACGTGACAGTCATTATGTATGTTAGACGGGCACAGTGACCACGTGACAGTCATTATGTATGTTAGACGGGCACAGTGACCACGTGACAGTCATTATGTATGTTAGACGGGCACACTGACCTAGTGGATAAGACATCGGCCTCCTAATCCGAAGGCCGTGAGTTCAAATCCCGGCCAAGATCGCCTGGTGGGTTAAGGATGAAGATTTGTCCGATCTCCCAGGTCAACTTATGTGCAGAGCTGCTAATGCCTTATCCCTCTCCCTGTGTACACGCAAGTACAAGACCAAGTACGCACGCAAAAGATCCTGTAATCCATGTCAGAGTTCGGTGGGTCATAGAAACACAAAAATACCCAGCATGCTTCCCCCAAAAGCGGCGTTTGGCTGCCTGAATGGCGGGGTAAAAACGGTCATACACGTTAAAACCCACTCGTGCGAAAACATTCGTGAACGTGGGAGTTTCAGCCCATGAACGACGAAAAAGAAGATTATGTATGCATTACAGACAGCTATAAACGGTCAATCCAAATAGTAACCAGTCACAGTGACAGTCATTATGTATGTATTACAAACAGCTATAAACTGTCCACCAAAATAGCTATTCTCTAGATACTTGAAACACTAGAAAGAACCAGTCAATGTGCTGTACACTGTGAAATACAGTAGAAAGAACCAGTCAATGTGCTGTACACTGTGAAATACAGTAGAAAGAACCAGTCAATGTGCTGTAAACTGTGAAATACAGTAGAAAGAACCAGTCAATGTGCGGTAAACTGTGAAATACAGTAGAAAGAACCAGTCAATGTGCTGTAAACTGTGAAATACAGTAGAAAGAACCAGTCAATGTGCTGTACACTGTGAAATACAGTAGAAAGAACCAGTCAATGTGCGGTAAACTGTGAAATACAGTAGAAAGAACCAGTCAATGTGCTGTACACTGTGGAATACAGTAGAAAGAACCAGTCAATGTGCGGTAAACTGTGAAATACAGTAGAAAGAACCAGTCAATGTGCGGTAAACTGTGAAATACAGTAGAAAGAACCAGTCAATGTGCGGTAAACTGTGAAATACAGTAGAAAGAACCAGTCAATGTGCGGTAAACTGTGAAATACAGTCGTCATCATCTGGATGTGGTAAAGCTACAATAGCCACTGTGCTATTACCTAGAAGGCAAACAGATGAACAGTCATCATAGAACGCTCAACACAAACAAGAGGCGAAGCCATCAAGGCTCACGTAAGAAATCGACAAACAGTAACACAAACTCAATCACTCCGTCACACACACACACACACACACACACACACACACACACACACACACACACACACACACACACACACACACACACACACACACACACACACACACACAGAAAGAGCATAGGTGAAACTGTGCAAGAAAGCGAGACACTAGATCTAGATCTGTCTGTCTGCATGTAGCCTACTTACAGGACACGACTGCCAACTAGTCTCGGCGCGCTCAAAATAATAATGACCGAGACTGTCAGTACTTCCTTCGCGTGACGTCTAACCCTCTTACGTCATAATGTGACGTCAATGTAATGTGACGTCTTCAAATGTTAGAGTTTCTACCACAGACATACACACGCACAGACGCACGCACGCACGCACGCACAGACAGACAAAGTTACGATCGCATAGGCTACACTTACGTGAGCCAAAAATTAATAGTCACTTGGCTATCAACAGTGAATTTAAAGAACCACTCTTTTGTTGCATAAAACAACAGACAACAAGAAGGGCAAAGCCCATACGACTCACATGCTTGACCTTGACCTTTACATGACCTTGACCTTCATGGTCAAGGTCAAATAACTAAACCTAGCAATGACATCATAAACTGAGAACTGCTTTACACATTTTTCCTACCAAAATACATGTCATCCAAGGTCATGCAACACAAAGCTGTTAATTCAAGACATAGGAAGTACAATGGTGCTTATTGGCTCTTTCTACCATGAGATATGGTCACTTTTAGTGGTTCACTACCTTATTTTGGTCACATTTCATAAGGGTCAAAGTGACCTTGACCTTGATCATATGTGACCAAATGTGTCTTATGATGAAAGCATAACATGTGCCCCACATAATTTTTAAGTTTGAAACAGTTATCTTCCATAGTTCAGGGTCAAGGTCACTTCAAAATATGTATACAATCCAACTTTGAAGAGCTCCTGTGACCTTGACCTTGAAGCAAGGTAAACCAAACTGGTATCAAAAGATGGGGCTTACTTTGCCCTATATATCATATATAGGTGAGGTATTCAATCTCAAAAACTTCAGAGAAAATGGGAAAAATGTGAAAAATAGCTGTTTTTAGACAACATTTATGGCCCCTGTGACCTTGACCTTGAAGCAAGGTCAAGCTGCTATGTATGTTTTTTGGGGCCTTGTCATCATACACCATCTTGCCAAATTTGGTACTGATAGACTGAATAGTGTCCAAGAAATATCCAACGTTAAAGTTTTCCGGACGTCCGGACGGACGGACGGACGGACGGACGGACGACTCGGGTGAGTACATAGACTCACTTTTGCTTCGCATGTGAGTCAAAAACTGTCACTGTTATAAGAACTATCAGTCAAATAGTCACGTTCTACTAGCAAAACCCACCAGAGCGGAAACAGTCACTGTATTACAAATTATCAGTTAAAATAGTCACTTTCTACCTGCATAAACCACCAGTGGAAAACAGTCATTGCCATAACTATTTGTCAAAATAGTCACCTTGTACTTGCATGAGCCAACAGAGAGAAACAGTCACTGCAGTAAACACAGCCAACAGAGAGAAACAGTCACTGCAGTAAACACAGGCAACAGAGAGAAACAGTCACTGCACTAAACACAGCCAACAGAGAGAAACAGCCACTGCAGTGAACACAGGCAACAGAGAGAAACAGTCACTGCAGTAAACACAGGCAACAGAGAGAAACAGTCACTGCAGTAAACACAGCCAACAGAGAGAAACAGTCACTGCAGTAAACACAGCCAACAGAGAGAAACAGTCACTGCAGTAAACACAGGCAACAGAGAGAAACAGTCACTGCAGTAAACACAGCCAACAGAGAGAAACAGTCACTGCAGTAAACACAGGCAACAGAGAGAAACAGTCACTGCAGTAAACACAGCCAACAGAGAGAAACAGTCACTGCAGTAAACACAGCCAACAGAGAGAAACAGTCACTGCAGTAAACACAGGCAACAGAGAGAAACAGTCACTGCAGTAAACACAGGCAACAGAGAGAAACAGTCACTGCAGTAAACACAGGCAACAGAGAGAAACAGTCACTGCAGAAAACACAGCCAACAGAGAGAAACAGTCACTGCAGTAAACACAGCCAACAGAGAGAAACAGTCCCTGCAGTAAACACAGCCAACAGAGAGAAACAGTCCCTGCAGTAAACACAGGCGCTTTCGACAGTGTGGACAGGGAGACCATCTGTAGGCTGATGCACCACTACGGTATTCCACAGAAGTTCATCAACATCATCCAACATCTATATGAGGACTCAACCTGCCAAGTCATCCATAATGGCAAGCTGACCAGCCCATTTGTAGTGAAGACAGGGGTGAGACAAGGCTGCATGCTGTCGCCGACCATCTTCCTGATGGTCATTGACTGGATCATGAGAAGGACAACCATGGACAGCAACACGGGCATCCAGTGGACTTTCGCCAAACAGCTCGAAGACCTTGACTTTGCAGACGATGTTGGCCTCCTCTCCCACAAACAGCAACACGCGCAAGCAAAGCTGACAAGACTCCGTGAAGAAGCTGAAAAAACAGGCCTGAAGATCAACAGACAGAAGACTGAGGTGATGAAGATGAACAACAAGCAGAACCTTCCTATCCAGCTGCAGGGAGAGACCCTCAAGGAGACAGACCACTTCACGTACCTCGGGAGCGTAATTAGTACGGACGGCGGGGCAGATGATGATGTCAAGAGTCGTATCAACAAGGCAAGACACGCTTTTAACACCCTGCGACCCATCTGGAACTCCAAAGCACTGTCCCTCCGGAGTAAGATCAGAATCTTTAACACCAATGTGAAGGCAGTCCTCTTGTATGGATCAGAGACCTGGAGAGTGACCAACACCATCACAGGGAAGCTCCAGACTTCCGTCAACAGGTGCCTGCGGCACATCCTCAACATCAGATGGCCGGAGAAGATTTCGAACGCCGACCTGTGGAAGCGAACCAACCAGAAGCCCATCAGCCAGGATGTCAAGAAGCGAAAGTGGGGATGGATTGGACACACCCTACGGAAGCCAAACGACAACATTACCAGACAGGCCCTGGATTGGAACCCACAGGGAAAGAGAAAAGTTGGGCGGCCAAAGCAGACCTGGAAAAGATCAATTGAAAGTGAGGCAAAGGCAGCTGACAGGACATGGCCCCGACTGAAAGGAGCTGCCCAGAACCGGGTGCGTTGGCGAGGAGTTGTTGCGGCCCTATGCTCCACAGGGAGTCTACAGGAATAAGTCAAGTAAGTCAAGTAAACACAGGCAACAGAGAGAAACAGTCACTGCAGTAAACACAGGCAACAGAGAGAAACAGTCACTGCAGTAAACACAGGCAACAGAGAGAAACAGTCACTGCAGTAAACACAGGCAACAGAGAGAAACAGTCACTGCAGTAAACACAGGCAACAGAGAGAAACAGTCACTGCAGTAAACACAGCCAACAGAGAGAAACAGTCACTGCAGTAAACACAGGCAACAGAGAGAAACAGTCCCTGCAGTAAACACAGCCAACAGAGAGAAACAGTCACTGCAGTAAACACAGCCAACAGAGAGAAACAGTCACTGCAGTAAACACAGGCAACAGAGAGAAACAGTCACTGCAGTAAACACAGGCAACAGAGAGAAACAGTCCCTGCAGTAAACACAGGCAACAGAGAGAAACAGTCACTGCAGTAAACACAGCCAACAGAGAGAAACAGTCACTGCAGTAAACACAGCCAACAGAGAGAAACAGTCACTGCAGTAAACACAGGCAACAGGAAGTCGTTCTCTCTTTGCATACCAGGCGATAACAGCAGCCAGACCCCATCACAAACAGCTACTCCACATCTCACGGGTGTGATGTCTACTGACGTACCAAACACGAGCTACACGCTTTGGCAGGGAGACAACTCCGTCAATGCAGAGCAGTTGCCTGTGACAAGGGAGATGACTGTGTCACCGTCACACAAAACAGTCAATCACAAATGTCAAAAGGAGCAACTAATCAAAACAGTCAATCACAACAGTCAGAAGCAATCGTTACTCCATAAACAGTTATTTAACATAGTCACAAACAGTTATTATTCTATAAAAGTTAGTAAAAACAAAAAGCCACAAGCAGTCAAAATTGTACAAACAGGCAATCAAAAAAGTCAAAAGCAGTCATTACTCTACAAACTGTCAATGAAAATGGTCACAAGCAGTCATTACTGTATAAACAGGCAATCAAAAAGTCACAAGAAGTCATTATTCAATAAACTGACATTCAATGTCATTTTCCGGCTTCATCAAGCACCTGTCAAACTGTCAATCAAAGTAGTCAGTGTGTATAGTCAACTAAAACACCAGACAGAAACAGGCACTATGAAACAAACGTTCCATTAAAGTATTATTCCATGGGTGAAAATCATTACCACAAAAGAAGAAGAAGAAGAAGAAGAAGAAGAAGAAGAAGAAGAAGAAGAAGAAGAAGAAGAAGAAGAAGAAGAAGAAGAAGAAGAAGAAGAAGAAGAAGAAGAAGAAGAAGAAGAAGAAGAAGAAGAAGAAGAAGAAGAAGAAGAAAACAGTCACCGTTCTTTAAACTGTAAATCAAAATCAAAATTCTCCAATCGCAAAACACATGAACTGGAGGAAGTTACTCGTCCATAGACTGTCAGACTAACTAGTCCTTTTTAACAAAAATATATAAATCACAATCCAGAATAAGTCAAAGATCTTTAAACTATCAATCCAACCAGTCACATCTTGTGGTGTATAAAATGCCCGCCACAAGCAGTTGTTCTGCTGGGTCAGGTTCCTGTGAAAACAGTTATTGTTCTGTCGCTTAACATGACGAGCACAGTCATTATTGGTTTTCACGCACTGCGGCTCAGAAGGTGGTGCGTTTTCTTTCTTTAATAACTCACTGAGTTGTGTGCACAACAGAACAACTCACAGTGATGTACATAGCGATGGCCAGGTAGTCACTTTTTACATGTCACTCATCAGAACTGTGAAACACACCACAACTGTGAAACACAACAGAACAACTCACAGTGATGTACATAGCGATGTCCAGGTAGTCACTTTTTACATGTCACTCATCAGAACTGTGAAACACATCACAACTGTGAAACACAACAGAACAACTCACAGTGATGTACATAGCGATGTCCAGGTAGTCACTTTTTACATGTCACTCATCAGAACTGTGAAACACATCACAACTGTGAAACACAACCGAACAACTCACAGTGTTGTAGCAATGTCCGTGTGGTCACTCTTCACGTGTCACTAACACTCAATGTCAGTTTGAAGCGACCAGTACATTTTGAAAGGTTTCTAAAACAGTTGTTTTTGCTTTTTAGTTCAATGGTTGTGTTTTCGAATTGCTCTATCGTTCACCACATGCTGTGTACGTGTATGACCCCATGGCAAAGAATTCTTGCATGTTCTGCACTTTGATGAAACCACCACCACCACCACCATCCCCCCCTCCTATCCCCCCCTCCCCCCCCCCCACACACATGTTGATATCTCTCCGTCTCAGTATGAGTGACTGAATGGAAACAAGGGAGCTAGAGTACAGATGTACCGTAAAGTGCGTGGTGAACTCTGCAAAAGAAAAGTGGTGAAGCAAAGTCATAATCAGTGACGTCATTGTAATGACGCTGTTTGTGATTTGACGTCATGAAAGTAGCAAGTGGATGTGACTTGGACCAAAAGAACACTTCTTGGTTGAATTTTTATCTGCGTAATAAAGAGAAGGAAGAGTTGCTCTCCCTGCAGTCAGTCACACACCTGTCGTCCCAGGTAGACACAGACAGCAGGTGAACGGCTGACAGTTGCTTTACATTGTCAGGTAATGGCGTTGTCACCTGCACAGCCCTTTGAAGTGGGATTCTGACGTTGTTAGACAGGTGCACCAGGTAGACAAAAACCGGACAGGTAATTTACAGGTAAACAAAGGTCGTCGTCAGCAGCGCAATGCTTTCTCCAGTCCGGCAGAGCTCAGCAGAGACGTGTGGTGTGGTTCGATTGGAGAAAATGTTTCCCGAAAGTAGGTAGAAAAATACAAAAAAAAACTCACAGGTAAAAAGACGTACTGAGCGCAGGTTGGAACGTTGTCGTTGTGGTCGTCAGACACGGCCAGGTGAGGAGAGGGGAGGGCGGGAGTGTAAAAGGGGGCGTTGAGCAGAGAGGGTTTAGATAAGGGAAGGAAGTCGAGAGATGACGGTTAGGGTTGTTGTAGCGACGCTGATGGCGACGTTGTCGTCGTAGGCGTTGTTGATGATGTAGTGAAGGTGGTGGCTGTTGTTGCAGAGAGGTGGAGAG
>NW_027127918.1:0-1000 GCF_037325665.1 Littorina saxatilis
TCAGGCCTCACCTGAGCAGAGAGTATGTTACCTGACATTATCTGAAAGTTTACAAAGACAATGTGATCATGATGCCTTCTGGCTTATTTATGTCTGAATTGAAAATCAATAAAAAGCAAATACCACGAAAGCGCTGTGAATGACATTTCGAGATCCCGTTTTCACTTGATACAAACAATTTTGTCAATGCAAACAACGCATTGTCCATCTCCCCTCTGAAGTGAACCCCCACACAAGATTTTTTAAATGTTTGAAAGAGATTAGGATTTTTAACAAGATTTTAAGTTCGGACGGTAAAGAATCTGAATTTTAAGATACCTTCCGCGTGTTACTGTGACACGCTTTTGTTTTCAACAAGGTTTAGTTCAATTAAACAAGATACAATAATAAAACGAGAAATAATAGGAACACAAACTCAAGCGAACGCTCATTTTGCGTGCCCTACGCAGTTGGAAAACAACACACATATGATGTCGGACATAACTTTACAAAAAATCACAAGCGGAGACAAACACAGACCCCTGAAGAACAGAAAGCGTCCACATAATTGCAATCACCAGTTACCTGAGATTACCTATGGCATAACTAAAGGTTGCGTGCACGCATTTCAAATGTGAGTGCATGCACGTTGGCACAGCCGCTGAAGGTTCCTGCATGTTTTTGGATGAGCCAAACGTTAATTGATGACCTCTACATCTGCCGCCTGATGTCAAAGATTAACGATAAAATATGTGTGTGCAAGATTGTGGTGGTGGCGGTGGTAGCGGTATGCAGGGACCTATAGGTCTATGGTGTATGTATGTCTCATGGTAGAGTAATGTTGCGGACAAAAAAAATCATGCATGACTAGAGTAAGGCAAGACAACGTGAGAGCTTGAGTGTCGTTTATAGAAGAACTGGATAGTGGCAGTTTTTCGCAAAACGTCGAAAGTCATGTCACGTGCTACCAGGTTTCCAGAATTTGATATGTGTGTACGTGTGTGTGTGTGAGGGGGGGGGG
>NW_027127919.1:10000-15000 GCF_037325665.1 Littorina saxatilis
AATCCAAAGCATCATTATAATCATCCTCATCTCATTAATCATCCAAAATATAAATTGTCCTTGCTCTTGTGGCCCTTCATGCCCGGAGCTCTCATGGTGACCTTGGTCTCAGTGTTCCTGTTCCTTCCTTCCCTGAATAGTAGTTCTGCTGTCAGTCTTCAACGTGTGACGTTCTGGGGGGTCGACGGAGGGACATGGTGGTGGTCTCCTCTCTGGAGGTGACGCTCACTCAGTCTGGCTCCGCGACTTAAAAGTCAATGTCGTTTGTAGGGGGCATAGTAGGTAGTGGGCTGCGTCCGTTAGCTCGGGACAGACCCACCACTGAACACCGTCGACGTGACTCAGCAGAAGTGCAGTGTCATCTTCCGAGGGTAGCCTACCGCAGCGACCCAACATCCCCCCCCTGGAGCGTCTGTAAAATCGACAAGTCTGGCAGCGGAACGAAATTCAGAGGTGGTTGGAGCAGCGAGTACAGGGACGGGGCGGTGTGAGAGCACAATGGGACAAGGGAACAAGTGTAAAATAAACACCTAAACCCAAACGAAAAAAAAAAAAAAAACATGCTTGGAAAAAGAGAAACACATTGAATTAATCGAAGATATTAAGTACAGAGTTGCTCTTACTCGTTTCCGCGCAGGAGACTCAGTATCCGAAATCAACGCTCACAAGTTTCGGTACGCACGAAACCAAACGACACGAAACTGTTCTCTCTGTACAGCTGATAAAGAAGATGAACACCATGTTGTATTTTTATGTCCTTTTTATCAAGACCTTCGAGCAAAGTATTTGAAAATCTCGAACTCTAAGACGCTGCAACTACAACTTGTGTATTTCTGTGGCAGTAATGAGGATAAACAATCAATCAATCAATCAATGAGTCTTATATCGCGCATATTCCGTGGGTACAGTTCTAGGCGCTCTGCAGTGATGCCGTGTGAGATGAAATATTATACGGCCAGTAGATTGCAGCCATGTCGGCGCATATTTACCTTTCACGACATTATTCCAAGTCACACGGGTATGGTAGACAATTATTAACTGTGCCAAGCAATTTTGCCAGGAAAGACCCTTTTGTCAATCGTGGGATCTTTAACGTGCACACCCAATGTAGTATACACGGGGGGTGGTTCGGACACCGAAGAGAGTCTGCACACAAAGTTGACTCTGTGAAATAAATTTCCGCCGAACCTGGGATCGAACTCACGCTGACAGCGGCCAACTGAATACAAATCCAGCGCGCTACCAACTGAGCTATATCCCCGCGTGATGAACAGCTTCAGCAGATTTGTGTTCTTCGTGTTACAGAAGAGACGAACCCGTATCAATCAATATAAGGCTTATATCGCGCGTATTCCGTGGGTACAGTTCTAAGCGCAGGGATTTTTTTTGATTTTTTTGAAAAATTTTATGCAATTTATATTGCGCACATATTCAAGGTGCAGGGATTTATTTATGCCGTGTGAGATGGATTTTTTTTACACAATACATCACGCATTCACATCGGCCAGCAGATCACAGCCATTTCGGCGCATATCCTACTTTTCACGGCCTATTATTCCAAGTCACACGGGTATTTTGGTGGACATTTGTATCTATGCCTATACAATTTTGCCAGGAAAGACCCTTTTGTCAATCGTGGGATCTTTAACGTGCACACCCCAATGTAGTGTACACGAAGGGACCTCGGTTGTTCGTCTCATCCGAAAGACTAGCACTTGAACCCACCACCTAGGTTAGGAAAGGGGGCAGAAAATTGCTAACGCCCTGACCCAGGGTCGAACTCGCAACCTCTCGCTTCCGAGCGCACGTGCGTTACCACTCGGCCACCCAGTCCACAGTAGACATGTCATCAGGGTCTTAATGTATTTGTTGAATTTTATGCGTGACTATAATTTATAACTGTGCAGATACTATTGCTGTTATTTTAAGCACTATTGTAAGGGGCTGTGGCCTTAGACAATTAAAGAGTTGTTCTTGTTCTCCCTCTCTCTCCCTCCCCCCTCTCTCTCCCTCCCCCCTCTCTCTCTTTTTCACCCCTCTCTTTCTCTCTCTTTCTCTCTCCCTCCCTCTCTCCCCCCTCTCTCACCCTCTTTCCCCCTCTGTCGCTCTCTCTCGCTCTCTCTCTAACCCTCTCTCTCGCTCTCTCTCGCTCTCTCTCTTCCCTCTCGCTCTCTCTCTCTCTCTCTCTCCCTCTCTTCCCCTCTCTTTCTCTCTCTCTCTCTCTCCCTCCATCTCTCCCCCCTCTCACTCTTCCCCCCTCTCTCTCCCTCTCTCCCCTCTCTATCTCTCTCTCTCTTTCTCTCCCTCACTCTCTCTCTCCCCCTCTCTCTCTCTCCCTCCCTCTCTCCCCCTCTCTCTCTCCCTCCCTCTCCCCCCTCTCTCTCTCTCCCTCTCTCTCTCCCTCTCTCCCCCTCTCTCTCTCTCTCCCTCTCTCCCCCCCTCTCTCTCTCACTCCCTCCCCCCCCTCTCTCTCTCTCTCTCTCTCTCTCTCTCTCTCTCTCTCTCTCGCTTTAATTGCCCCCGCCTCGTGTTATCATCCGGCTTGAATTAACTCAACGATCACCAGGGGAGGCGAAGAAGAAAAGGACAAGCAAGCTCTTGCTGGCTCTCGAACACGAATCAATTCAAATGACGTCATAACACGCACGAGAAAGGATGAACGAGGAAAAATGCATCTTATTTTTATTTCATTTACCCACACAAAATCATGTTTCTTTTTTTTTTCGTTTGTCAGACTCGGTTCACAGAAAACGATGCTCGTCTTCAGATTGTGCTGTTGTCTCAGAAAATGTGTTTTTTATTTTACTTGTATTTTATTTGCGTCTTCTCATCTGCCTGTCATAACGTACTTGATGGAGCTTCACTGTCCTTGTCATTGGAGTTGAGTTTTTGTCCGTCTCAAGTTTTCAGCTCTATTTTAACATAGAGGGGGAATCGAGACGAGGGTCGTGGTGTATATATATGTGTGTGTGTGTGTGTGTGTGTGTGTGTGTGTGTGTGTGTGTGTGTGTGTGTGTGTGTGTGTCTGTGTGTCTGTCTGTCTGTTTGTCTGTTTGTGTGTGTGTGTGTGTGTAGAGCGATTCAGAGTAAACTACTGTACCGATCTTTATGACATTTTACATATATCCCCAGACATTTTTTCATTTTTTTGGATAAACGTCTTTGATGACGTCATATCCGGCTTTTTGTAAAAGTTGAGGCAGCACTGTCACACCCTCATTTTTCAATCAAATTGATTGAATTTTTTGTAAAGCAATCTTCGACAAAGGCCGGACTCTGGTATTGCATTTCAGCTTGGAGGCTTAAAAATTGATTAATGACTTTGGTCATTAAAAATCCGAACATTTCAATCAGAATAATTATTTATAAAACCATCCAAAATTACGTTCATCTTATTCTTCATCATTTTATGATTCCAAAAACATATAAATATGTTATATTTGGATTAAAAACAAGCTCTGACAAAAATAAAAATATGATTAAAATAAAATTTTCGAAATCGATTTAAACACAATTTCATCTTATTCCTTGTCGGTTCCTGATTCTAAAAACATTAGATATGATATGTTTGGATTAAAAACACGATCAGAAAGTTAAAGCGAAGAGAGGTACAGAAAAGCGTGCTATGCAGCACAGCGCAACCGCTACCGCGCTAAACAGGCTCGATCGTCAATTTCACTGCCTTTTGCACGAGCGGCGGACTACGGTCATTGTGAAAAAAATGCAGTGCGTTCAGTTTCATTCTGTGAGTTCCACAGCTTGACTAAATGTAGTAATTTTGCATTACGCGACTTGTTTTACTTAATTGTGATTATCGAGTGCCACCCCTCTCTCTCTCCCCTCCCCCTCCAGTTTATTTCCCATTGTCGTTTTCTTAATGTTTACACCAAATGTATGCCGACAGTCTGGGAATTTAAACGTGGTTGATGGTGTGGAATTATGTATGTGTGTGTCAGAGAGAGAAGTCTGAAGTCTGAAGTCTGAAGGCTTTAATGAGTTGGCCTTGGGCCCTTTTCATGGAGATGAGCACATCTCAAGCACCAGCATACAAATGCACATATTAAACAAAAACAAGAACATCCTACTAGTATTGCCCTGTTTCGTTTACGGATTATGGATTACGAATTGAAAGCGCCTTCATGACAAATGTAGAAAAACGTAGCAATAGCGGCTTACTAGTGTTTGAAAACAGCATGGTTAATTTAAACAATGATGGGATTCTAGTGTATTTTCGTGGAATATAATATTCTCTTAACTCAGCATATTTAGGGCATACTAAAACAAAGTGGACTTCATCTTCAACACTGCCACAACAAAATGGACAAGATTCTTTCTTTCTTTCTTTATTTGGTGTTTAACGTCGTTTTCAACCGTTCAAGGTTATATCGCGACGGATGGACACGATAAATCAGCGGAGGTTGCATTTAAATTAAAGCGAAATTGATGCACTGTCAGAGGAGATACTCCCAATCTAAGTCTAATCAGAAGATTTCTAGCTTTAATATGTTTTAAATCACTTAAATAGTTGAATAATGATAGGGTTGATTTGAAGGTTCTGTACAGAGAGAAACGTTCACTTCCTTGTACATTTTCAAGCCAGGTTTGCTTATAGGATGAAATAAGTGTTTCTTTAAATGCTGTTAGGAACGCCCTCTCATCGCCAACGCCTTGGTTTTCCAATACTTCATCAAAACCGTACATGTACAGAGTGTAACAGATCGAGGAGGCCCATGTTTTCTTATTTTGTTCATGGAGATATTTCAGCATTTTATACGCCTTGCTCGGAAGGCGGGATATACGTAGCCAAAAACGAATGCATTTAACAAAGCTGTTTATAAACAAGGGGTACCTTCCCGTTTCTCCATAGACCATAGCATTTGGTGTTCTCATACTCGTATTCAAAAAACGTTTAAGTGCGAATAAATGAACTATCTCTATAGGTGTATGGTCTGCTTCAACCCCCCAAACTTCGGCGCCATATGACAGCATCGGTTGAATAT
>NW_027127920.1:2500-15000 GCF_037325665.1 Littorina saxatilis
GAGAGGGGGAGACAGACTGACAGAAAGAGACATACACTCGGAATGTGTGTGTGTGTGTGTGTGCGTGTGTGTGTGTGTGTGTGTGTGTGTGTGTGTGATAGAGAGACAGAGAGAGAGAGAGAGAGAGAGAGATCGAGGGAGAGAGAGGCAGAGAGAGAGAGAGAGACTGAGAGAGAGAGAGAGAGAGAGAGAGAGAGAGAGAGAGAGAGAGGGAGAGAGACAGAGAGAGAGAGCTCTTTATGCCTCATCACAATAACCCGCACGTACGTGTCACTATCTGCACGCATTCTTCTCGCTCTGACTTTTTGTGGACGCCAGCCTTTTGAATCTTAAGTTTGATCTCGTGAAAAAAAGCAGATAACGCGACCTTGCAGCAAAATAATACAAGATGACACACTTAAAGTGCCATGCAGTCGCGTATGTTACTACCAAAACACACAAGCAAATACACCCACACAATTCGTTACACGGAAATAGGAAGGGAGGGGGGAGAGAGAGAGAGAGAGAGAGAGAGACAGAGACAGAGACAGAGACAGAGACAGAGACAGAGACAGAGAGACAGAGAGAGAGAGAGACAAAGAAAGAGAAAGGGAGAGAGAAAGAGAGAGAAAGGGAAAGAGAAAAAGAGAGAATGGGGAGACAGAGAGACAGACGAACATAAAGAATGTGTGTGTATGAAAGAGAGAGAGAGATAGAGATAGACAGACAAACAGAGAGAGACAGAGAGAGAGACAGAGAGAGAGAGATACGCAGACAGACAGAGAGAGAGACAGACAGATAGAGAGAGTTCTTTCCCTCTTATGCCTCATCTCAACAACCCGCAAGTGTCACTTTCTGCACGCATTCTTCTCTCTGTGAATGTTTGTACAGCATGTGTCTGTATGTGTGCGTGTGTGTGTGAGTGTGTATGCATGCCTGCGTATGCGCGCGCGCGTGTCTGCGAGTGTGTGTTTACATGTGTGTCTATGTTTGTTTATGTGTGTGTGTGTGTGTGTGTGTGTGTGTGTGTGTGTGTGTGTGTGTGTGTGTGTTTATGAGAGAGTGAGAGAGAGAGAGAAAGAAAGAAAGAGAGAGAGAGAGACGCACGCGTGCCAAGGAGGAGAGAGAAAGAGATACAGGGACCGGGACAAACATACTGACAGTAGCTGAAGAATATATGGGTTCATCGACAGAGACTCGGAGAGAGAGAGAGAGATAGAGAGAGAGAGACAGACAGACAGACAGACAGACATAGAGACAGAGAGAGAGAAAGAGATGAAAAGGGGAAGAGAGAGCGAAAGGGGAGATAGATAGAAAGAGAGCAAAAAAGATAAGAGAGAGAGACTTTCATACGGACACAAAGAGAGACAGACAGATATAGAGAGAGATGGAAAGAAAGAGAAAGACATAGGGAGAGGGGAGGGAGAAAGAAAGAAAGAATGAAAAAGAGAGAGACGTAGACAGAGAGACAGGCACAGAGGGACTGAGAGAGAGACAGAGAAAGAAAGAGAGAGAGCACGCAAGACACAGAGAGAGACTGCGATAGAGAGAAAGAGACAGGGAGTCAACCGGCAAGCTCAGTACAGTGCAATAGTTTCTGGCGAGCGGTCGCAAACGTTCTGTGGCGCTCTGCCTATGCAACGCACCCCTTGACTAAATGTAAAAAGAGAGAGACAGAGACATAGACAGAGAGACAGGCACAGAGGGACTGAGAGAGACAGAGAAAGAGAGAGAGAGAGAGAGAGAAAGTAGAAAGCAAACTGGCACAGGGGGATGCAAAGGGGATGTGGGAGGGTGTAAGGGGCCCGGTAGCTCAGTGGTAGAGCACTGGACTTGTGATCGAAAGGTCGCTGGTTCGAATCCGGGCCGGGACGGACACGGGTCAACTTTATGTGCAGACCCAGAGACGGAAGCCATGTCCCACCCCCGTGTCATCACAATGGCACGTAAAAGACCTTGGTCATTCTGCCATAAGTGCAGGTGGCTGAATACACCTAAACACGCAGACACCTGGGTAGCGCGACTCCGTTGCTGCTAGCTTTCCACTGGGAGGAAGCGACCCGAATTTCCCAGCGATGGGACAGTAAAGTAATGAAAATGAAAATGAAAATAACTGGTACAAAAAAGAAAAAAGCCACAACCATCTCTCAGGGTGGTGATCCAGTCAGTCTTGCTAATGAACTGAATGGTTTCTATGCAAGATTTGACAAGCCTGACAGTCAGATGCAGGAGGTATTTGAAGAGCTAGAGAGAGTCCAGCCTGATGATGGGTTGAGGGTTAGTGAGGAAGAGGTGAGGGCTGTTTTCTCCAAACTGAAGCCAAACAAAGCACAGGGACCAGATAACATTCACCCTAGGCTACTCAAGACATGTGCTGAACAACTAGCTGGTGTTTTTCAAGCAATTTTCAACATGAGCCTTCTGGCAGGCAAAATCCCCTCTCTGTGGAAAACCTCCAAAATTATCCCAGTCCCCAAAAAAGCAATCTGCAAAGAAAACAATGACTACAGGCCTATAGCATTGACACCAGTGGTGATGAAATGTCTTGAGAAGCTGGTGCTGAAGCGTCTCTTGCAGGAAACTGAGGATCAGATGGATCCGCTACAGTTTGCCTACAGAGCACGCAGAGGCACAGACGACGCTACCATTCTGATCGCTCACAGCATCCTTGAACATCTAGAGAAGCCCAACACCTCAGCTAGAGTGTTATATGTGGATTTTAGTTCCGCGTTTAATACAGTCAAGCCTAGCCTCATGTACGACAAGCTGAACGCTCTGTCAGTCAGTCCACAGATCATCAAGTGGATTATCGACTTCCTGGTGGGTCGATCTCAGTACGTGGCAGTAGACGGGGTCATCTCAGACAGCCTCGAGATCAGTACAGGGAGTCCACAAGGCTGCTGTTTGTCTCCGACAATCTTCACCCTGTACACCAACGACTGTAGAGCCACCAATGGCAAACTTTCGAAGTTTGCTGATGACTCAGCTCTGGTAGGCCTGATACAGAATGATGATGACACAGTGTACAAACAGGAGGTGGACAAACTAGTAGAGTGGTGTGACCAGAACAGCCTAGACCTCAATGTGGGCAAAACAAAAGAGATGATCACAGACTTTAGGAGAGGGGAAAAGGAAACAGAGCCACTAGTGATAGGGGGGAAAGAGGTAGAACAAGTACAAGAGTACAAATACTTGGGCTGCATCATCAGTTCAGATCTCTCGTGGTCAAAACACATAGCCAAGGTAGTTAGCAAGTGCAATTCAAGATTGTACTTTCTGAGGAAACTCAAGCAGTTCAAGGTCTGCCCTGAAATACTGGCAATGTTCTACAGAGCCAGCATTGAAAGTGTTTTGACCTTCAACCTCATGGTATGGTACTATGGGGCTACTGTAGAGGACAAGAGCCATCTGGCAAGAGTGATCAGACAGGCAGAAAAGGTGGTTGGGGTTCAGTTCCCAAGCTTGGATGAACTGGTGCATAAGAGAACAGCCACAAAAGCACGAAAGGTCGTTGAAGATGAATCGCACCCCCTGCATGATCAGTTTGCACTCATGCCATCTAGGCGTAGATACAGAGCTGCAAAGTGTAGAACCTCTCGCATGCGGAAGTCGTTTATTCCATCCGCCATCTCAGTTCTCAATGATACCACTTAGTGCATGCATGTGAAACTGAAAAATGTACAATGGTGTTTTCCTCAGAGCTAGCTAGGAATGCATTGTACTCTAATGTTGTCATGTTATTGTTGTGTTTTTTATCTTCATGTTTTAAAATTATCTCCACAACTTATAAAGTATACTTTTACACTAGAATTATGTTTAAACAAATCAAGTATGTATGTTTAATATTATTCTTATGAAGTTTTTTTACAACTATTTAGAATAGAACAGGATGGATGTTTTGAATGTCAATCACTGGGAGCAGTCAGAAGAGTAAGAATTCTGTTTTGTTCTCACTATCATTTGCTTATGAAGATCATGATGTTGTTCCATTGCTTAGTCAGTCCTAGAAATAATGTCCTAGACCTGTCTTACCTTGCTGTTATCAGTATTTTGCCCTCTTTCATTACGATGCTATGGTATTTCTGTGGGTCTCCACATGTGTTTGTTTATAAGGCGGAAGTGACCTCCCCTTGTACACAATAGGCCCTCAGAGGAAGCCTACGGACAGACTAGAATAGAACATGCACATAACACAGAAGGTCTGCACAGCACACTCACACACAGCAATACAGCACACCGTCTTGTACCTCCTTCTGCCCTGCCGAAGTCGGGGTATCCTTTTTAATCCACCGAACAATTAATATCCACAGCCATGTGTGTCTCCTGCCTCCGAACACACACGCTACAGAGCTCGACTCGATGTGCGCAGTTTCGTATAAAAATTATTTTCCAAATTTCCCCACTGTGTTTTATAAAATAATCATATTATGAAAGCACATACATTCTTATCTTAGTTGTTATGTATTCATTGTTAGAAAACATCGGCATTATTCATGTTTTACTTTAAACGCAATCATTGTTATTTATAGATCACAGGCACTTGATGTAAGTAGGTCACACACGTGTAAATGTTGTGCCCAGTCCTTGTTTTTGTTTCTGTTATTATTTTAGTTAGCAGGTCTAGTTGAGCACGTATTAAGTATCATGTACCCACTACTAGTCATTGTGCATTTTAGTTAATGGACTGATGATGTCATTTGTATGGAGTCGACGCACGTGCGAGGATATGTATGTGTGGGAGGGGGGGGGGGGCGCGGGAGATGGAAGCTTGCTGTATGTTATGTAATGTATATATTGTGTGTGATACGTGGAAATGTGATACTATTTATTTGCATGTATGATACAGGTACAAATGTGATAATTGTAGGCTTATACTAGTGATTACTGTGTGTGATACATGAAATGTGATATGAATGCTGTTTTTATATGTTATACTCTCACTTTCTCCCAAGCGCAAGACAAATTCTTCTATGAAAATTGAAGCCAATAAAATTTGAGTTGAGTTGAGTTGAGTTGAGAGAGAGAGAGAGCAAGACAGAGAGAGAGACTGCGATAGAGAGAAAGAGACAGAGAGAGTCAACCGGCAAGCTCAGTACAGTGCAATAGTTTCTGGCGTGCCACCTCTCAGGTACGTTACAGAATGCTCCCCGCAAACACCCGTTGCCTAGACCATTCTTGGTGAAAAAGTGCAGTGCGTTCAGTTTCATTCCGTGAGTTCGACAACTTGACTATTAATGTAGTAATTTCGCATTACGCGACTTGTTTTTTTAATGAAAAAAAACCGTCTCATGTAAAGACTCATGAAGATCGGTCCAGTAGATTCTCAGAATCGCTCTATACACACTCACGCACACACACACATACACACATACATACATACATACATCACACCCTTATCTCGATTCCCAGTCAATGTTAAAACAGTAAGTCATAACTTCACTCAATTTAAAAACAATAAAACATACGAAGTAAGAACACCCAAAGTACTCCAGACAGGCACTTCCGCCCACATCCATACAACCCACACAGACACAGACACAGACATATCTTCTATCTATCTATCTATATATATATACGACTTGTGTCTGTGTGTCTGTGTGTCTGCGTCTTCGCGATGCACGGCCAAAGTTCTCGATGGATCTGCTTCAAATTTGGTGGGCTTATTCAGAGAGACCCCGGACACAATCTCATCGATGAGATATTTCAACACGTGCTTTCAGCGCGCAGCGCTGAACCGATTTTGGTTCCACCTCAGCTACCCGGGCCCCCATACCGACACACCAAAGCCGCTACACCACATCACAACGCCAAAGTTCTCTGTGGATCTTTTTCAAATTTGGACACCGTATTCAGCTACACCCCGGACACAATATCATCGATGAGATATTTCAACACGTGCTCTCAGCGCGCAGCGCTGAACCGATTTTGGGTTTTCTGTTCATTTCACCATTCCCAGTAACTCTTCCTTATCTTCTCCATGTTTTCAGCGTTTACCTCCCTTCCTTCGTATGGTGCACTATAGTATGAGGGGGCATCTTCGGATATTCCCGGCGTTCTGTTACTATTTTTAGAAGGTCACCGCAGTGTCCAGAACGTAAATTGGACCCGTAAATTATCCTCACTGTAAAAGTGCAAAATTCGAATCAATTTATAGCCACGCGAAAACTACACTGTCATCTATCTCTCTATCTATACGGCTTCTCTGTGTTTGTGTGTGTGTGTGTGTGGGTGTGTGTGTGTGTGTCTCTCTCTCTCTATGTGGGCAACACCTGTGGATTGTTCAGTTCTGTTTGTGATGTGGTCTGGCGGCTTTTGTGTATTTGTATGTACTGGCCTTCCTATGAGAAGCCATAACAGATCAAAAGGGCTTAGAGATAAGCTCTAAATTGCTCAATCCTGTTTGAGTGGAGTTCGCCTCCAAAGGTGATTAACAAGGTTACATTCGTCGACAAGGATGGGACTCGATATGGTCAGGAATGGCACTATGGCCACTGAATCATTTTCGTGCTGTTCCCATTCCACGAATCTGGGAGGGACCTAAGCTTGGCGGGTCCATTGTTCGGACCCGGCAAAGCCGGCGTACGGCTCCAAGTATTTCATCCCGGCGAAGCCGGATACCCGGCGAAGCGGGTATTCCTCTAGTATATTTATATGTATACACACACACACACACTGACACACACACACACTGACACAGACACACACTGACACACACACACACACACACACACACACACACACAAACATACCCTCACACGCACACTCTCACGCACACGAGTTGATAGTAAGAGATCAGTTTAAAGGCACAATCAAATTCCCGTAAACCATCAGTTTCTGGTCACAGACACTGTAAGGCTTTTACACACAGTACAAATACTCTTTCGTTTAAAAAGTTACAGTAATGATCGCATCCTACAAGTTCACACACACACACACACACACACACACACACACACAAGTGTCTGCCTGTTTGTCTGACTGTGCTCATTACGTACTAAACTCACCTCTAAGTCCCGATCCCAAGCAGGTTAACGTCCTCACAGGTTCAATTCTTGCTCAGTAGTATCCAAGGTTATCTTTATCCCGGTACAACATAAAACACACTGCTCTGCGCCGGTCAGCTTGATTAGGGCAGAATATACCTGCTGAAGTTACATAGGTGAGCGCCAGTTCAGTCCGGGGAAACTTGCTTTTCGCCAGCAAGGAAGAAAGTCCGCATAGCCATCGATAACGCGTGTGTTTGCTGACAGAGGGCGTTGCAGTCAGTGAGAGGTTTTTCATGACTTGTGGATTGTTGATCTGTGCAAAGGGGACCAGCACCAAGTACCACGAGGCTGGACCATAAAACTCAGTGTTTGCAGAACAGCACGCCAGAGAATCGTCTGAAATGCACAACGGTTCTAACAGCTGTCGCGCAAACAGAATCCGTTAGTCGCCTCTTACGACATGCTGGGGAGCATCGGGTAAATTCTTCCCCCCAACCCGGGGGGGGGGGGGGGCAAATGACACTGATGACCCGGTTCGTGTTTTGTGGCCTGACTATGAGATGCTGTTATTCTGTGACAAACGTCGCATTATGTAGCCCTACACTGCACTTTTTGCTGGATTGATTCACCCCTGCTGAAACAAAATTATTACAATTCAGGGGCTTGTTAGTTACGTTTTAACACTTTCAACCCCGCCTATGTTGACCTAGTTTATTTTAGCCGAGACTAGCTGTGCTGCAGCAGGTCACTCAGAATTGTAGAAACTGTGTATCAACACGCTGGAATGCAGGCGTTAGATCGACGTTACAGGAAGCGATTGAAGTGACTGTGTGTACGGATATATCCGTACTAAGTCAGATAGAGCCATATGAGTGGGAGACAATGAGTTCAGCGGGTGTGCACTTTAAAATTTAAAAGTGTAAATCGAGGGGTCGAAGCGGGGGTCTGGTCTTTTATTTTTTTGTTTATTTGGTTAATTCAACATTAATAGTTATGCTGCATGGTGATTTAATTTGTGTAACTTTTTGCTTATTATGTTTTTCATGCTTTTTGTGTTTCTGGATTTACCATTGCTTATCAACGGGGCAAAAAAGTGTGTGAAGAAGCAAAATGGTTCTATCTGGTGCCATCTGAGCTTAAAAATTGCCACGGAATCGTCTTACCAATCTCTCTAAAAAAAAAATTTAAAAATGTTGAGCTGGAGGGGGGGGGGCGTTCACCAAGTTTACCCCCCCCCCCCCCCCCCCCCCTCCCTCCTTCACTCCTGCATATTGTCAAAAATGTCTCTTAAAATAACTGAAACTTGTTTACAGTAACTGAATCGAAATAAACTGTATTAATACGAAGTATTCACTACACAATTATATGTTTCTCATTTGTTTCTGCTTATCTCTGGAAATTTAAATGACGGTTACAACTTCAATTAGGCCACGGTCAAAATCTGACTGTAATGAATTGTGAAGGAAATCACGAATAACACTGTATTGATTGATTGAGTAATATCCTCCACGCTTTTAGAGCGCTAACCAGAGATATAGCGTGACATAGCAAAGTGTGTGGCACGCACTGTGAGTTCAGCTCACTGACCGGGAATAGTTGATGTTGTAAATCGCAACGAGGGTATTGTTACACTTTACCACTGTCCTTGGACATTGAGGGGTTGTCCAAGTAATCGGCCGGGAGGGAGGAAGCCCGGACAGATGCGACAGGAAAGCACTTAACAGGTAAATGGAATAAGCATTCCAATATCGCTAGAGTGTTTATCGCATAAGTTGAATCGACTAACACTGTAAACTGTAAACATAGCAGACAGATATCTAAGACAAGATGTCCGCTATTTATGTTGTGCAGTGCGTCGTATAACCGGTCTGATGGCGGCCAGATGACAAGTGTGAAGAATCTGAGAACCCGCCGAAGTATCATAACTCTAGACCAGCATAGCTGAAATTCGACGGGATTTCGCGAAGTTATTGCAAGGTTATGGTTGTCCGTATAGTTGGACCATAGAGGTCACAGGACGAAAGGAACTGAGTAGACCGAGGTCGCCAGTGGAAGGAATTAGTATTTAGATACATTTCCTAGTGAACGGCCATAGAAGCTGTGTAATTCTGTGTATGAACAGAGTTAAAATATGTCTATAAGATCTTAATTACGTAAGATATAATGAGTGTTTAGTAGGCAGAGCAGACGGTGATTTGAGTCTGCCGGAATATGAACTGTAACAGTTTTTCTTAATACAGACGAGCCGTGATTCGATACCAGTAAGTAGATATCGTGTGCCTGTGAGTTCACGGACTGTTTGTGTATTTCTCTACATTAGTGAAGGGTAGAGGGTTTTGTTAGTGAAATTGTGCACGGGATTGTAATCTCGCTTTGTTTTTGCATCCAAACCTGTGAGTACCTGATTTTGTAATACCTAACATTTATGTTCATGATTGTGTATTTGTGTGTATGTTTGTCATACCTGTATAATACAGTGGAGGGAACCTACATTTGGAGTTGTGTTTGTTCCTGTATGATAGCGTACTAGCGCATAAATTGCATTCATTTCGTGACATGAATATTTAAACCCTGTGGCTGACATAGTGTACGTGTACTCATAGACCAGATAAATGGTCTATGGTGTACTGATATCCACCGAGCATGCCCAGGAGTTGTGTGACCCAATAAAAAACACACAATAGCGCAACCACTCCCGGCGGTATGCTATCAAATTACTTGGGCGTAGAAAATGTAGGGGGCCTACGCAAGAAATCCCAGGAGTCAACGGCCCGGAATTATTGTGTCTTATAACAAAGACTGATAGTGTCCATTTATAATCCGGACGGATCATCTATCTATAGTAAGGGATTATGCACATTACCTGAAAATGTCAGGTAATATAATGTTTTCAGATTATATGTGTATTCCCTGTCGGGGAATTGTACGTGTACATATGCCTTGAATGTTTGGCTGTTTGTTTCTCGTTTTAAACATTCCATAGAACCCCCCGCGGGTTAGGGGGAAGAATTTACCCGATGGTCCCCAGCATGTCGTAAGAGGCGACTAACGGATTCTGTTTCTCCTTTTACCCTTGTTAAGTGTTTCTTGTATAGAATATAGTCAATGTTTGTAAAGATTTTAGTCAAGCAGTATGTAAGAAATGTTAAGTCCTTTGTACTGGAAACTTGCATTCTCCCAGAAAGGTAATATATTGTACTACGTTGCAAGCCCCTGGAGCAATTTTTTGATTTTATAGTGCTTTTGTGAACAAGAAACAATTAACAAGTGGCTCTATCCCATCTCCCCCCCCCCCCCCCCCCCTCCCTTTCCCCGTCGCGATATAACCTTCGTGGTTGAAAACGACGTTAAACACCAAATAAAGAAAGATTCCATAGATTTGTAATTTCAATCACTTAAAAAGTAATGATCGCATCCTACAAGTTCACACACACACACGCCTGTCTGACTGTCTGTGTTCAGTACGTACTAAACTCACCTCTAGTCCCGATTCCAAGCAGGTTAACGTCCTCACAGGTTCAATTCTTGCTCAGTAGTATCCAAGGGTATTGTGATGTTATTGTTTACTGTTCATGTTGTTTTATGTGTGTCTTTCACTCACGCTCACTGCAGACTCAGGAGAAGTAGTTCAATTTCAACATTGTATTGGGGTATCCATTTTGCAGGAAGTACAGCAATAAAAGGAAGGGAAGACACTCTCAGGAAGCACAATATAACAGTATCCGCTATAGCTCAGAGGTACTGGGTTCCTGGTGTTTCACAGGTACCATGGATATCATTACAGGTATCTTTATCCCGGTGTAACACGAAATTTTTACTCAACAAAAAATTTACTCCGGAGTAAATATTTCGTACGAAATTCTTACTCCGAGTACACTTTTCGTACGAGAAAAGAACTCCCCAAGGCACAAAAAAATTACTCCCTCCACGAAATTTTTACTCCCCATTTTTACATTTAGTCAAGTTTTGATTAAATGTTTTAACATAGAGGGGGAATCGAGACGAGGGTCGTGGTGTGTGTGTGTGTGTGTGTGTGTCTGTGTCTGTGTGTGTGTCTGTGTGTGTAGAGCGATTCAGACTAAACTACTGGACCGATCTTTATGAAATTTGACATGAGAGTTCCTGGGAATGATATCCCCGGACCTTTTTTTCTTTTTTCCGATAAATGTCTTTGATGACGTCATATCCGGCTTTTTGTAAAAGTTGAGGCGGCACTGTCACACCCTCATTTTTCAATCAAATTGATTGAAATTTTGGCCAAGCAATCTTCGACGAAGGCCGGACTTCGGTATTGCATTTCAGCATGGTGGCTTAAAAATTAATTGATGACTTTGGTCATTAAAAATCTGAACATTGTAAAAAAAAAAGTTTTTTTATAAAACGATCCAAATTTACGTTCATCGTATTTTTCATCATTTTCTGATTCCAAAAGCATATAAATATGTTATATTTGGATTAAAAACAAGCTCTCAAAATTAAAAATATAAAAATTTAATATGATCAAAATTAAATTTCCGAAATCGATTTAAAAACAATTTCATCTTATTCCTTGTCGGTTCCTGATTCCAAAAACATATAGATATGATATGTTTGGATTAAAAACACGCTCAGAAAGTTAAAACGAAGATAGGTACAGTAAAGCGGCGTGCTATGAAGCACAGCGCAACCGCTACCGCGCCAAACAGGCTCGTCACTTTCACTGCCTTTTGCACTAGCGGCGGACTACGTTCAGTTTCATTCTGTGAGTTCCACAGCTTGACTAAATGTAGTAATTTCGCCTTACGCGACTTGTTTTTACTTCCAGTAAAAATCTCGTACGCAAAAATGGGATGCGGGCGGATCTCGCGCAAACGAATGTCGCGCTACCTTCCTTCCACCCCTTCCACCACCAAGACTAACAAGGGAGTAAAAATTTCGTACACCTGGCATGGGAAGTTAAATTGCTCGTGTTGGGGTGAAGTAATTTATTCGTTATTTATTCGTCAGGGGAGTAACATTTTTGTACGAAATGTTTACTCGGAACTCACCTGTCTTGGGGAGTAATTTTCTCGTGCAATAGGGGAGTGCTTTTTTCGTAAAGGGAGTAACTTTTTCGTTCGAAATGTTTACTCCGGAGTAAAAATCTCGTGGGAGTAATTTTCTCGTGTTACACCGGTATAACATAAAACACCGTCACGCTCATAAGAAAAATACCTAACTGCATTTGTGAAGTGAGACCACAAGGGCAGCTACTGGAAGGGTATCTGTCATGTGTTAGAGACATCCTGAACTCAGGTCAAAATGAGTTACTTCCCTTAGGGTCTCATTTGTTTTCCTTCTCTGGAGAGGAAATAGATGTTTTACATATTTAGAGCTTTTCGTAATGTGTTATTGATATAAGCAGATTCGCGATCGTCGATAATGATTTTTCATGGTGTTGTGTAATTTTTAAATTCAGAAAGGAATTGTTATGTAAGACACTTTCAAGCGAGCTATCTTTCGCGGATGTATTTACTGTGCAAACAACTCTAAATATGGCAAAAGTGTCACGTGATA
>NW_027127921.1:0-17953 GCF_037325665.1 Littorina saxatilis
CTCATCTCGAGTAAAATCCCGGATCTTTGATGTACAAATGTAGCCTATTACACGATCGAGTAATAAGGTATCCGAGTTTGAATTTATTATACCAAAGCATCATCATAACAGCTAACCTATCCCAAGATTTGACGTCTTTCACTTAGGGAGGATCGCATGCTCCGTTGTGAGCACCGGTGGGTGGCACAGTCATTTGGTAGTTCGACCTTTGTATCGCAATATCTAGCCTTTATGCAGCTATCATTATTCAGTGGGCCAGGCCGAATGCGTCAGAAATGACGCTGATTTGTTATCACCAGGGATGCAGCGATGAAAATGCAGTGGCAGGAGCCGGAGGCAAGGTGTCGTAGTAATAACGATAATTAATCAATAATGTTGTCTAATAAGAGCAGTGTGTGTGATTGCGTGCGTGCCGTGTGTGTGTGTCACGTGTTTGCCATTGTTTTGTGTGTAACGTGTTTTTGTGTGTATCACGTGTTTGCGTGGCGGTGTTGTGTTTGCCTGCCGTGTGTGTGTGTGTGTGTTTGTTTACGATTCAATTGGAAAAAGTTATGTCAAGTCACAAAGCTGATTTGCATAATAATTGTTATTTGGATCCCGGCGTGGCAGCGACGTGGGCGTCTGTCACGCATAGATTAGTTGTGAAGTTATCTTTTCCCATTGTTCGTTTTACACTGATTTAGTCAAATTTTGACTAAATGTTTTAACATAAAGACTGGGAATCGAGACAAGGGCGGTGGTGTATGTGTGTGTGTAGAGCGATTCCGAGAAAAGTACGGGACCGATCTTCATGAAACTGCACATGAGAGTTCCTGGGTATGATATCCCCAAACAGTGTTTTCCTTTTTTCGATAAATGTCTTTGATGACGTCATATCCGGCTTATTGGGAAAGTTGAGGCGACACTGTCACCTCTCATCATTTTTCTATCAAATTGATTGACATTTTGGTCAACCAATCTTCGACACAGTCCGGACTATGGGATTGCATTTCAGCTTGGAAGTTTTAACAATTTGGTCATTAAAAATCTCAAAACTGTAATGAAAATTAAATTAATGTAATAGACCCAAAAATTATTTCATTTTATTCGTTATCTCCTGAATCCAAAAATATATAGATATGCCATGTTTACTCTGAAAATGTACTTAACAAGAAGAGCAAACGCTCGATCGAGTCACTTTCGCAGTTCTGAATATTATATGAGGCATCAGATGGACAGGAAGAAATTGCTATTCACAACACAATGAGTCACGTTCACATAAAATTTGAGCCCGGTCACTTTTATAGTTTCCGAGAAAAGCCCAACGTTAAGTTGTGTGTTGCCGAACAGAAAAGGCTAGTTATCTCCCTTGTTTTTCTGATAACGTTCGTAAAAGGCTACAGATGTAAATACTTTGATGTAAAGAATAATCCTACAAAGTTTCAATCACATCCGATGAACTTTGTCAAAGATATAAAATGTCTAATTTTTCCTTTGACGCTGACCTGTGACCTTGAAAAAGGTCAACGAAACCATCGCGAGTTAAAGTGTAGAGGTCATTGGAGGTCACGACTAAACAAAATATGAGCCCGATCGCTTTGATAGTTTCCGAGAAAAGTTCAACGTTAAGGTGGTGTCTACGGACGGCCGCCGGCCGGCCGGCCGGACAGACTAACACTGACCGATTACATAGAGTCACTTTTTCTCAAGTGACTCAAAAATTAATGACAGTATGTTAATTAAAATTATGATTACAAATTAAATTTGAAGTAATCTACCTAAAAGTGATTTAATCTTATCCTGTATAATTTCCTGAATCCAAAAATATATAGGTATACCATGTTCTCTTAAAATGTGCTCACAATGAAAGAAAATAGGTACTCGCATGTTTTGCGGAGCCGAGCGTGACCTGTCTTTGCTAGCCCAGACTTACATTAATTTTAGTCTTGGTGATGGCTGGTTTTTAATGTTGATCTTTTAGTTTCAACCTAACATATTGACTAAAAATGTTTTGATATTGCTTCACTCGACTTGTTCAGTTGTTTGGTTTGTTTGTATGGTATGATTGCAGGTTTTCCTGTAAGAATTATGCTTTCTAAAGACGGCATGACGACGCACGTTCCTTTCCGTTCACTGTGGGAGGTTGGGGGTAGGTGGGCTGGGGGTAGGTGGGCTGGGGTAAGGAAGGGTGTGTCTTAACCGGTCAGTCAGAACCGGTTGAAACAGCAGGGAAAAAGAAATCAGAGAAAGGCAAAGCGTTTGAAGTACATGTATAACTATAAAACATATTTTTTTTAAACCAGAGCATTAACGATTAGTTTATTAGTGTGTGTGCGTGTGTGTGTGTGCCTGTGAACTTTTAACATGGATTACAGGATCTTTTCATGCGTACTTGGTCTTGTGCTTGTGTGTACTGTAACAGTGCTTAGACGGTTTTGATAGTGCTTCCTTGTATGGTTCCATTGAACAACCAACTGCAGATGGAGCAAGGCATGTTTTGACAGTTTCATGTACTCAGGGAAGGATTATCTTCACATTATACAGGTTCCTCCTTGGAATATACACTCCCTTTAGGAGCACACACACACACACACAGAATACAAAAAAGAAGGCTATATCAGGTCAAATGTCATTGTTGAATCTTGTACAAAAACCACTGCTACAGTTCTCTGCACAAACTTCACCGACCATGAGAACAGTAACATTTTCACACAGGTGTGAACTATTTTAAGAAGTAGGCAAAGTCTACTGCAGAACACAGTTTAAGAATTTTCTGTCAGGATTCGCATTTCATTTGGTACTGCTATGAAGCAAATAGTTACAAAAGCTAACTGTTACTACATGTTTATTGATAATCATCTTTACCAAACTTCATCACAACACCCTATTTCTGTATAGATAACTGCAGAAATTGCAACATGTGACAGTTTGAATCTCATTTACAATTCCAAGTGTTAATCAATTCAAGGTATTTTTATGCGCTATGCTAGCATATACTTCATGTATTATCAAAATATGACACATTGCACAGTACTTATTATATGTACCAAATTTGAACTGCAACTGAACTTTTTTCACACGCATCATTCTAACTCCAGTTTCACAGAACTTATGAATCTGACATCCAGTTTCACATAAGTTGCTTCTATGACCTCACATTCACACACTGAACTACTAGCATACAATTTAAACCTTCATACATTACAAAATCAAACCAACTGAAAAATATGCTAAATCAGATTGCCAACAGAATGACAAGTTAAAATGTCTTACACATTTGTATTTACACTCACACACACACACTAGCCCTCTCTTTCTCTTCCAACACTCCCAATCCATACATCTTTCAAACACTGTTATTGACTACAGTATGACAAGTTTATATTTCATTCGATCACCATGGATCAACGAAAGGTTCACACAGACACAAATGAAGCACAATTTTTCATTCCTGACAAACTTCACATTTTCTTGACAGCTTTATAATTATATCAAAGGCAAACATCACCCGCTTCCAAACACTCACATTCTCAAACCTCATAAATTGAAATGCTGCAGTTTTTCATGTAGACAAAGTAAAAACCTGTGAGCGCTGTGGAGTTCAGTCTATCACTGGACAGCCACTGGAGACTGCACCATGGATAAAAACGCTGCCAGGTTACTGAACACTTGCAGTGTAGTGCATCCTGCTGACAAAGAAACCTCCCGGGGGAACTGTGGCTCAATTTCCCTCCAAGTTCAAACAGAACAGATAAAACTAACAGTCAGTCTTTTTAGAGAACTTCTCACAGGCCACTGTTTCCCAATCGGATAAAAGACAAAACACGATGGAATTATCCACAACTGTTTCTCCATGCACATTTGAGTGCAAACCAAACATCCCCAGAAGAATTTAGGCGAGACCTTTTGCAGCTAGCAAGAGTCCCTCACAGCTCAACGAGTTTGGCATGGGACGGAGATCACCTGACGGTGGGGTTCATGGTCAGGAAGTTGGAGGTGAAGCCTGCCTGCAATGCCTGGGCTGAGGACATGAGGTTCTGTCCTGCTCGCGCTGAGTCTGGAAACAGTGTGGAATAGTTGGGCAGAGGCACGTAGGCTGCAGTGATCACACGACCTGAAACACAAAGAAAATGTGATAAAATGAAGAATGACAGATATAAAAACAACTTTTTTTCTTTATTTGTTATTTAACGTCGTTTTCAACCGTTCAAGGTTATATCGCGACGGGGAAAGATGGGATAGAGCCACTTGTTAATTGTTTCTTGTTCACAAAAGCACTAATCAAAAAATTGCTCCAGGGGCTTGCAACGTAGTAGTACTAGTACAATATATGACCTTACTGGGAGAATGCAAGTTTCCAGTACAAAGGACTTAACATTTCTTACATACTACTTGACTAAAATCTTTACAAACATTGACTATATTCTAAACAAGAAACACTTAAGGGTAAAAGGAGAAACAGAATCCGTTAGTCGCCTCTTACGACATGCTGGGGAGCATCGGGTAAATTCTTCCCCCTAACCCGCGGGGGGTGTATTACGTCCTAGCTGTTACGGTTCAGGACAGGTCCAGTATGCAGCATTACGTTTACAACAACAACAAAATGACAGACTCGCTCAGGCGAGCATTTTAAGGTCTCGCGTGAGGTCTGCGAACCATAAGACCATCGCTATGACGGCTTACTAGTGCCAAAACCTCATAATTGTAATTATCAAGGGAAAATTAGTAATTTTCCCTTGATAATTACCATTTTCACGTGTTTTTAGTTTTGGCTCACTTCCTGACGGATTGCTAGTGCCAAAACTAAAAAATTAGTAATTTTCCCGTGAAAATGAGTAACTAACAGGTGAAAACAGTAACGGACAGCGTTAATTAGTAATTATCACGTGATAATGGGTAACCCCAGGTTTTGGCACTAGTAAGCCGTCATAGGGATTACTAGTGCCAAAACCTCATAATTGTAATTATCAAGGGAAAATTAGTAATTTTCCCTTGATAATTACCATTTTCACGTGTTAATTACTAATTTTCCCGGGAAAATTACTAACTTTCACCTGTTAATTACTAATTTTTAGTTTTGGCTCACTTCCTGACGGATTGCTAGTGCCAAAACTAAGAATTAGTCATTTTCCCGTGAAAATTACTAATTATCCCGTGAAAATGAGTAACTAACGAGTGAAAACAGTAACTGACAGCGTTAATTAGTAATTATCAAGTGATAATGGGTAACCCCAGGTTTTGGCACAAGTAAGCCGTCATACATCGGAACTTACTTACTTACTGCCCGTACTGCATGTAGGGCAGCAAGAACATGGGATCAGCGTATCTAAATTTACCCGTTTCCCCCCTGTCTTCTGGCTTGTGTGTTTCTGGGCCGACTTTATTTATGTTCTATACGTTGTAGTGGTAGAGTGTGAGTACGGCTGATGGGGTCTATGTCGACCAAAAGAGTGGGATTCCCTGTAGGTGGAGTTCCTGTTTATTGTTTTTGCTGAATACGGGGAATACCACAGGGTGTAGTTCCTGTGGCGTTTCGCTGATATCGCTGAAAGTCACGTGACGCTTAGCGACATCAGTAGAATTTGATGTTTTTCGATTTTTTTTATTTTTTATATTTCTTAGAAATTCGAGTATGGTTTGCAAGTTTTATTGAAAAACTCCACCCTGTGGGATTCCCTGTATACAGGGAATCCCCCCTACAGGAACTCCACCTACAGGGAATCCCACTCTTTTGGTCGACATAGACTCCGTCAGCGTGAGTACGTCCTTCTCAAACAGAAGAGTGGCAAGTAGAGGGGAGTTTCCATCATCTTCAAGGAGTGCAGTGTGTTTGCTTGATTTGAGTTCAACCAGTTCCATATACTTTTGCGGATTCTCCAAGCAAAAACATAGAACCTTGTAATTTTCTGGTGCTTTGAACGTGAAAGGTTTCCTTCTCTGCGACATCGATTCCACACTATTTTGAGACCGACAGTTATTTACCTGACTTTATGGATACAGGCGAGCAAAAACAACGCGACATCGTTTCTGGTCCTACTTTCAGACCTCAATGAATACACGCGAGCAAAAGGAACGCGACCTTGTTTCTGGTCCCAATTTTAGACCTGGCCGAATACAGGCGATAAAAAGCAACTTCACATCGTTTCCGATACTGCTTTGAGGCCAGTCCTGACTGAATTCAGACGCTAAAAAGCAACTTGACATCGTTTCCGATACTGCTTTGAAACCAGTCCTGACTGAATTCAGACTCTAAAAAGCAACTTGACATCGTTTCCGATACTGCTTTGAGGCCAGTCATGACTGAATTCAGACGCTAAAAGCAACTTGACATCGTTCCGATACTGCTTTGAAACCAGTCCTGACTGAATTCAGACTCTAAAAAGCAACTTGACATCGTTTCCGATACTGCTTTGAGATCTGACTGAATTCAGACGCTAAAAAAGCAACTTGACATCGTTTCCGATACTGCTTTGAAACCAGTCCTGACTGAATTCAGATGCTAAAAAGCAACTTGACATCGTTTCCGATACTGCTTTGAAAGCAGTCCTGACTGAATTCAGACGCTAAAAAGCAACTTGACATCGTTTCCGATACTGCTTTGATACCAGTCCTGACTGAATTCAGACGCTAAAAAGCAACTTGACATCGTTTCCGATACTGCTTTGAAACCAGTCCTGACTGAATTCAGACGCTAAAAAGCAACTTGACATCGTTTCCGATACTGCTTTGAGACCTGACTGAGTGCAGGCGTTGTAAAGCAAAGCGACATTGTTTCTTTCCCTACTTTCAAGACCTAAAATATATGTTACCCAAAACAACGGCACTTTGGGCCACGATGGTTTAGTGTGATAAAAACTTTAGTTCATGCACTAGTTCCACTAGTTCAACCTGCAATCCAATATTCCTTTTTCTCGCCATTTGAAGGCTGGTGGAACAGTAACTAAACCTGAGAGGACGTCTCTGTGGTTTACACCGATCGTTTCTTGTCTTTTTTTCTGTCTTACGGTTGTGGTCGAGTGTGTGTTCTTCTCAAACAAAAGTTGAAAAATAGCTGCCAGTCTTCATGATGTGAGTTCGACCAGTTCAGCATGTTTGCTCATTCTCCGAGCAGAGAAAGGAAACTGCGTTTGGTTACTCAAAAAGCGATGGACTTTGTTCTCGGCCACGAAATCGATCCGACATTGTTTTTGGTTCTACTAACAGACCGGAGTGAATACATGCGAGAAAAAGCAACACGACATTGCTTCTGATCCCACAATTAGACCCAACTGAACACAGGCGAGAAAAAGCAACGCGACATTCATTTGTCTCTGGTCCTACTTTTTACGCTTTAAAAAAAGAAACGTAACATGGTTTCTGGTACTCCTATTAAACCTGACTGCAGGCGAACAAATATAAAGCGACAATATTTCTTTTCCTGAAAACAGGTGAGCAAAAGCGGCGAGGAACCGAATCACCCCTTCCCATTCGCCCCCACTTTGAAGTAGCCGACTTCATGCGCTGTTTATTTTCAAGTGGTAGCCTAAGGCCTGGCGCTCACCTATGAAAGGACAGACGACGCACTGCAGCTTATCCCAGCCCGCTACACGTTGCGTGAAAGGAAAACAAGCCAAGTACTGGTCAAAATCTCTATCGCAGCATCAATAATATGAAGTGCGTCGTTTGTGCCGCTGAAACTGCGCATGTATATTCTGCCCTTTAGCAGTGTCATACCGCCGCCGCACATAGTAACAATTCATCCCCGGATATCCAATGCGATGAAGTCATGTTGAACTATGTGATTTTTTGTTTCTGTGTGCAAAACAAAATAGCACAAACATGAAGAGGTTAACCTTAATTTTGCCTTTAAAAAAAAATTAGTTTATCTCTCTTCGCTAATTTGGTAGTCCACAGTAAACGTCAAGGCAGAAGCATTCAGACAATAATGTCTGTTTAAGTCTTTACAACCTAGCGTGAAGAAAAGAAAACTATATACAAAGGCTACTGATTTGAATTTGACAAAACGATTTGCTACAGACCTCACTAGATGTTTCTCTGAGACAAAAAAATATAAAAGCGATGTGTATATCTGACATCAAAACTGCCTTTGTAGCAGACGGGAGTGTGTGTGTGTGTGTGTGTGTGTGTGTGTGTGTGTGTGTGTGTGTGTGTGTGTGTACGTGTGTGTGTGTGTGTGTGTGTGTGGATCACATCATTTGTAGGAGGGGGGGGGGTCCAAATTTCTTTTAGGGACAATTCGACTACGCTAAGCGTTTAGTTGAGGGCGCGAAGCGTTCGAACCTCTTAGGGGGCTCCGGGGGCATGCTCAGCCGGAAATTGTTGATAAAAACAAGGAAAATGGGGCAATCTGGAGCACTCTGAGCCAAGAATACACCTTCCAAAAAGTAAGTTTAAGAAGACACATTTGGATCCAAACAAGGACAATTGATCGATCTGGTGCAACCTGAGCCACCAAATGGCTAGGGGCTAGGGGCTAGGGGGGGGGGGGAGTTTCCGGAAACCCCGGTGCGTGTGTGTGTGTGTGTGCGTGCGTGCGTGCGTGTTTGTGTGTGCGTGCGTGCGTGTGTGTGTACGTGCGTGCGTGCGTTTGTGTGTGCGTGCGTGCGTGCGTGTGTGTGTGTGTGTGTATGTGTGTGTTTATGTGTGTGTGTGTGTTAGTGTGTGTGTGTTTATGTGTGTGTGTGTGTGTGTTAGTGTGTGTATGTGTGTGTTTATGTGTGTGTGTGTGTGTGTGTGTGTGTGTGTGTGTATGTGTGTGTGTGTGTGTGTGTATGTGTGTGGGTGTGTGTGTGTGTGTGACAGAAACGAATGTTGTTTAGCGTGGTAAAAGCAACGCGACGTCGCTTCTGTTCCTACATTTAAGACCTGAATACAAGCGATCGAACACAATCAATGCTACTGTGGATTGCTATTCACTTGATGTTATAAAGAATTTTATTTATGCACTACTGCTTTCAAGAACCCATTACTCCTGTTGTTCCCCAAATGGAAGCTGAACTAAAATTAGTTCAGCTTCCATTTGGGGAACAACAGGAGTAATGGGTTCTTGAAAGCAGTAGTGCATAAATAAAATTCTTTATAACATCAAGTGAATAGCAATCCACAGTAGCATTGATTGTGTTCGATCGCTTGTATTCAGGTCTTAAATGTAGGAACAGAAGCGACGTCGCGTTGCTTTTATCACGCTAAACAACATTCGTTTCTGTCACACACACACACACACCCACACACATACACACACACACACACACACACACACACACACACACACACACACACACACACACACATAAACACACACATACACACACTAACACACACACACACACACATAAACACACACACACTAACACACACACACACATAAACACACACATACACACACACACACACACGCACGCACGCACGCACACACAAACGCACGCACGCACGTACACACACACGCACGCACGCACACACAAACACGCACGCACGCACGCACACACACACACACACGCACCGGGGTTTCCGGAAACTCCCCCCCCCCTAGCCCCTAGCCCCTAGCCATTTGGTGGCTCAGGTTGCACCAGATCGATCAATTGTCCTTGTTTGGATCCAAATGTGTCTTCTTAAACTTACTTTTTGGAAGGTGTATTCTTGGCTCAGAGTGCTCCAGATTGCCCCATTTTCCTTGTTTTTATCAACAATTTCCGGGGGAGCATGCCCCCGGACCCCCCTAAGAGGTTCGAACGCTTCGCGCCCTCAACTAAACGCTTCGCGTCGTCGAATTGTCCCAAAAAGAAATTTGGACCCCCCCCCCTCCTACAAATGATGTGATCCACACACACACACACACACACACACACGTACACACACACACACACACACACACACACACACACACACACACACACACACACACACCCGTCTGCTACAAAGGCAGTTTTGATGTCAGATATACACATCGCTTTTATATTTTTTTGTCTCAGAGAAACATCTAGTGAGGTCTGTAGCAAATCGTTTTGTCAAATTCAAATCAGTAGCCTTTGTATATAGTTTTCTTTTCTTCACGCTGGGTTGTAAAGACTTAAACAGACATTATTGTCTGAATGCTTCTGCCTTGACGTTTACTGTGGACTACCAAATTAGCGAAGAGAGATAAACTAATTTTTTTTCAAAGGCAAAATTAAGGTTAACCTCTTCATGTTTGTGCTATTTTGTTTTGCACACAGAAACAAAAAATCACATAGTTCAACATGACTTCATCGCATTGGATATCCGGGGATGAATTGTTACTATGTGCGGCGGCGGTATGACACTGCTAAAGGGCAGAATATACATGCGCAGTTTCAGCGGCACAAACGACGCACTTCATATTATTGATGCTGCGATAGAGATTTTGACCAGTACTTGGCTTGTTTTCCTTTCACGCAACGTGTAGCGGGCTGGGATAAGCTGCAGTGCGTCGTCTGTCCTTTCATAGGTGAGCGCCAGGCCTTAGGCTACCACTTGAAAATAAACAGCGCATGAAGTCGGCTACTTCAAAGTGGGGGCGAATGGGAAGGGGTGATTCGGTTCCTCGCCGCTTTTGCTCACCTGTTTTCAGGAAAAGAAATATTGTCGCTTTATATTTGTTCGCCTGCAGTCAGGTTTAATAGGAGTACCAGAAACCATGTTACGTTTCTTTTTTTAAAGCGTAAAAAGTAGGACCAGAGACAAATGAATGTCGCGTTGCTTTTTCTCGCCTGTGTTCAGTTGGGTCTAATTGTGGGATCAGAAGCAATGTCGTGTTGCTTTTTCTCGCATGTATTCACTCCGGTCTGTTAGTAGAACCAAAAACAATGTCGGATCGATTTCGTGGCCGAGAACAAAGTCCATCGCTTTTTGAGTAACCAAACGCAGTTTCCTTTCTCTGCTCGGAGAATGAGCAAACATGCTGAACTGGTCGAACTCACATCATGAAGACTGGCAGCTATTTTTCAACTTTTGTTTGAGAAGAACACACACTCGACCACAACCGTAAGACAGAAAAAAAGACAAGAAACGATCGGTGTAAACCACAGAGACGTCCTCTCAGGTTTAGTTACTGTTCCACCAGCCTTCAAATGGCGAGAAAAAGGAATATTGGATTGCAGGTTGAACTAGTGGAACTAGTGCATGAACTAAAGTTTTTATCACACTAAACCATCGTGGCCCAAAGTGCCGTTGTTTTGGGTAACATATATTTTAGGTCTTGAAAGTAGGGAAAGAAACAATGTCGCTTTGCTTTACAACGCCTGCACTCAGTCAGGTCTCAAAGCAGTATCGGAAACGATGTCAAGTTGCTTTTTAGCGTCTGAATTCAGTCAGGACTGGTTTCAAAGCAGTATCGGAAACGATGTCAAGTTGCTTTTTAGCGTCTGAATTCAGTCAGGACTGGTATCAAAGCAGTATCGGAAACGATGTCAAGTTGCTTTTTAGCGTCTGAATTCAGTCAGGACTGCTTTCAAAGCAGTATCGGAAACGATGTCAAGTTGCTTTTTAGCATCTGAATTCAGTCAGGACTGGTTTCAAAGCAGTATCGGAAACGATGTCAAGTTGCTTTTTTAGCGTCTGAATTCAGTCAGATCTCAAAGCAGTATCGGAAACGATGTCAAGTTGCTTTTTAGAGTCTGAATTCAGTCAGGACTGGTTTCAAAGCAGTATCGGAAACGATGTCAAGTTGCTTTTAGCGTCTGAATTCAGTCAGGACTGGCCTCAAAGCAGTATCGGAAACGATGTCAAGTTGCTTTTTAGAGTCTGAATTCAGTCAGGACTGGTTTCAAAGCAGTATCGGAAACGATGTCAAGTTGCTTTTTAGCGTCTGAATTCAGTCAGGACTGGCCTCAAAGCAGTATCGGAAACGATGTGAAGTTGCTTTTTATCGCCTGTATTCGGCCAGGTCTAAAATTGGGACCAGAAACAAGGTCGCGTTCCTTTTGCTCGCGTGTATTCATTGAGGTCTGAAAGTAGGACCAGAAACGATGTCGCGTTGTTTTTGCTCGCCTGTATCCATAAAGTCAGGTAAATAACTGTCGGTCTCAAAATAGTGTGGAATCGATGTCGCAGAGAAGGAAACCTTTCACGTTCAGAGCACCAGAAAATTACAAGGTTCTATGTTTTTGCTTGGAGAATCCGCAAAAGTATATGGAACTGGTTGAACTCAAATCAAGCAAACACACTGCACTCCTTGAAGATGATGGAAACTCCCCTCTACTTGCCACTCTTCTGTTTGAGAAGGACGTACTCACGCTGACGGAGTCTATGTCGACCAAAAGAGTGGGATTCCCTGTAGGTGGAGTTCCTGTAGGGGGGATTCCCTGTATACAGGGAATCCCACAGGGTGGAGTTTTTCAATAAAACTTGCAAACCATACTCGAATTTCTAAGAAATATAAAAAATAAAAAAAATCGAAAAACATCAAATTCTACTGATGTCGCTAAGCGTCACGTGACTTTCAGCGATATCAGCGAAACGCCACAGGAACTACACCCTGTGGTATTCCCCGTATTCAGCAAAAACAATAAACAGGAACTCCACCTACAGGGAATCCCACTCTTTTGGTCGACATAGACCCCATCAGCCGTACTCACACTCTACCACTACAACGTATAGAACATAAATAAAGTCGGCCCAGAAACACACAAGCCAGAAGACAGGGGGGAAACGGGTAAATTTAGATACGCTGATCCCATGTTCTTGCTGCCCTACATGCAGTACGGGCAGTAAGTAAGTAAGTTCCGATGTATGACGGCTTACTTGTGCCAAAACCTGGGGTTACCCATTATCACTTGATAATTACTAATTAACGCTGTCAGTTACTGTTTTCACTCGTTAGTTACTCATTTTCACGGGATAATTAGTAATTTTCACGGGAAAATGACTAATTCTTAGTTTTGGCACTAGCAATCCGTCAGGAAGTGAGCCAAAACTAAAAATTAGTAATTAACAGGTGAAAGTTAGTAATTTTCCCGGGAAAATTAGTAATTAACACGTGAAAATGGTAATTATCAAGGGAAAATTACTAATTTTCCCTTGATAATTACAATTATGAGGTTTTGGCACTAGTAATCCCTATGACGGCTTACTAGTGCCAAAACCTGGGGTTACCCATTATCACGTGATAATTACTAATTAACGCTGTCCGTTACTGTTTTCACCTGTTAGTTACTCATTTTCACGGGAAAATTACTAATTTTTAGTTTTGGCACTAGCAATCCGTCAGGAAGTGAGCCAAAACTAAAAACACGTGAAAATGGTAATTATCAAGGGAAAATTACTAATTTTCCCTTGATAATTACAATTATGAGGTTTTGGCACTAGTAAGCCGTCATAGCGATGGTCTTATGGTTCGCAGACCTCACGCGAGACCTTAAAATGCTCGCCTGAGCGAGTCTGTCATTTTGTTGTTGTTGTAAACGTAATGCTGCATACTGGACCTGTCCTGAACCGTAACAGCTAGGACGTAATACACCCCCCGCGGGTTAGGGGGAAGAATTTACCCGATGCTCCCCAGCATGTCGTAAGAGGCGACAAACGGATTCTGTTTCTCTTTGTACCCTTGTTATGTGTTGCTTGTATAGAATATAGTCCATTTTTGTAAAGATTTTTAGTCAAGCAGTATGTAAGAAATGTTAAGTCCTTTGTACTGGAAACTTGCATTCTCCCAGTAAGGTAATACATTGTACTACGTTGCGAGCCCCTGGAGCAAACTTTTGATTAGTGCTTTTGTGAACAAGAAACAATTGACAAGTGGCTCTATCCCATCTCCCCCCTTTCCCCGTCGCGATATAACCTTCGTGGTTGAAAACGACGTTAAACACCAAATAAAGAAAGAAAGTTGTTTTTATATCTGTCATTCTTCATTTTATCACATTTTCTTTGTGTTTCAGGTCGTGTGATCACTGCAGCCTACGTGCCTCTGCCCAACTATTCCACACTGTTTCCAGACTCAGCGCGAGCAGGACAGAACCTCATGTCCTCAGCCAGGCATTGCAGGCAGGCTTCACCTCCAACTTCCTGACCATGAACCCCACCGTCAGGTGATCTCCGTCCCATGCCAAACTCGTTGAGCTGTGAGGGACTCTTGCTAGCTGCAAAAGGTCTCGCCTAGATTCTTCTGGGGATGTTTGGTTTGCACTCAAATGTGCATGGAGAAACAGTGTGGATAATTCCATCGTGTTTTGTCTTTTATTCGATTGGGAAACTGCGCCTGTGAGAAGTTCTCTAAAAAGACTGACTGTTAGTTTTATCTGTTCTGTTTGAACTTGGAGGGAAATTGAGCCACAGTTCCCCCGGGAGGTTTCTTTGTCAGCAGGATGCACTACACTGCAAGTGTTCAGTAACCTGGCAGCGTTTTTATCCATGGTGCAGTCTCCAGTGGCTGTCCAATGATAGACTGAACTCCACAGCGCTCACAGGTTTTTACTTTGTCTACATGAAAAACTGCAGCATTTCAATTTATGAGGTTTGAGAATGTGAGTGTTTGGAAGCGGGTGATGTTTGCCTTTGATATAATTATAAAGCTGTCAAGAAAATGTGAAGTTTGTCAGGAATGAAAAATTGTGCTTCATTTGTGTCTGTGTGAACCTTTCGTTGATCCATTGTGATCGAATGAAATATAAACTTGTCATACTGTAGTCAATAACAGTGTTTGAAAGATGTATGAATTGGGAGTGTTGGAAGAGAAAGAGAGGGCTAGTGTGTGTGTGTGAGTGTAAATACAAATGTGTAAGACATTTTAACTTGTCATTCTGCTGGCAATCTGATTTAGCATATTTTTCAGTTGGTTTTGATTTTGTAATGTATGAAGGTTTAAATTGTATGCTAGTAGTTCAGTGTGTGAATGTGAGGTCATAGAAGCAACTTATGTGAAACTGGATGTCAGATTCATAAGTTCTGTGAAACTGGAGTTAGAATGATGCGTGTGAAAAAAGTTCAGTTGCAGTTCAAATTTGGTACATATAATAAGTACTGTGCAATGTGTCATATTTTGATAATACATGAAGTATATGCTAGCATAACGCATAAAAATACCTTGAATTGATTAACACTTGGAATTGTAAATGAGATTCAAACTGTCACATGTTGCAATTTCTGCAGTTGTCTATACAGAAATAGGGTGTTGTGATGAAGTTTGGTAAAGATGATTATCAATAAACATGTAGTAACAGTTAGCTTTTGTAACTATTTGCTTCATAGCAGTACCAAATGAAATGCGAATCCTGACAGAAAATTCTTAAACTGTGTTCTGCAGTAGACTTTGCCTACTTCTTAAAATAGTTCACACCTGTGTGAAAATGTTACTGTTCTCATGGTCGGTGAAGTTTGTGCAGAGAACTGTAGCAGTGGTTTTTGTACAAGATTCAACAATGACATTTGACCTGATATAGCCTTCTTTTTTGTATTCTGTGTGTGTGTGTGTGTGTGTGCTCCTAAAGGGAGTGTATATTCCAAGGAGGAACCTGTATACTGTGAAGATAATCCTTCCCTGAGTACATGCAAAACTGTCAAAACATGCCTTGCAGTTGGTTGTTCAATGGAACCATACAAGGAAGCACTATCAAAACCGTCTAAGCACTGTTACAGTACACACAAGCACAAGACCAAGTACGCATGAAAAGATCCTGTAATCCATGTTAAAAGTTCACAGGCACACACACACACACACTAATAAACTAATCGTTAATGCTCGGGTTTAAAAAAAATATATGTCTTATAGTTATACATGTACTTCAAACGCTTTGCCTTTCTCTGATTTCTTTTTCCCTGCTGTTTCAACCGGTTGTGACTGACCGGTTAAGACACACCCTTCCTTACCCCAGCCCACCTACCCCCAACCTCCCACAGTGAACGGAAAGGAACGTGCGTCGTCATGCCGTCTTTAGAAAGCATAACTCTTACAGGAAAACCTGCAATCATACCATACAAACAAACCAAACAACTGAACAAGTCGCGTGAAGCAATATCAAAACATTTTTAGTCAATATGTTAGGTTGAAACTAAAAGATCAACATTAAAAACCAACCATCACCAAGACTAAAATTAATGTAAGTCTGGGCTAGCAAAGACAGGTCACGCTCGGCTCCGCAAAACATGCGAGTACCTATTTTCTTTCATTGTGAGCACATTTTAAGAGAACATGGTACATGTATACCTATATATTTTTGGATTCAGGAAATTATACAGGATAAGATTAAATCACTTTTAGGTCGATTACTTCAAATTTAATTTGTAATCATAATTTTAATTAACATACTGTCATTAATTTTTGAGTCACTTGAGAAAAAGTGACTCTATGTAATCGGTCAGTGTTAGTCTGTCCGGCCGGGCCGGCCGGCGGCCGTCCGTAGACACCACCTTAACGTTGAACTTTTCTCGGAAAACTATCAAAGCGATCGGGCTCATATTTTGTTTAGTCGTGACCTCCAATGACCTCTACACTTTAACTCGGATGGTTTCGTTGACCTTTTTCAAGGTCACAGGTCAGCGTCAAAGGAAAAATTAGACATTTTATATCTTTGACAAAGTTCATCGGATGTGATTGAAACTTTGTAGGATTATTCTTTACATCAAAGTATTTACATCTGTAGCCTTTTACGAACGTTATCAGAAAAACAAGGGAGATAACTAGCCTTTTCTGTTCGGCAACACACAACTTAACGTTGGGCTTTTCTCGGAAACTATAAAAGTGACCGGGCTCAAATTTTATGTGAACGTGACTCATTGTGTTGTGAATAGCAATTTCTTCCTGTCCATCTGATGCCTCATATAATATTCAGAACTGCGAAAGTGACTCGATCGAGCGTTTGCTCTTCTTGTTAAGTACATTTTCAGAGTAAACATGGCATATCTATATATTTTTGGATTCAGGAGATAACGAATAAAATGAAATAATTTTTGGGTCTATTACATTAATTTAATTTTCATTACAATTTTGAGATTTTTAATGACCAAATTGTTAAAACTTCCAAGCTGAAATGCAATCCCATAGTCCGGACTGTGTCGAAGATTGGTTGACCAAAATGTCAATCAATTTGATAGAAAAATGATGAGAGGTGACAGTGTCGCCTCAACTTTCCCAATAAGCCGGATATGACGTCATCAAAGACATTTATCGAAAAAAGGAAAACACTGTTTGGGGATATCATACCCAGGAACTCTCATGTGCAGTTTCATGAAGATCGGTCCCGTACTTTTCTCGGAATCGCTCTACACACACACATACACCACCGCCCTTGTCTCGATTCCCAGTCTTATGTTAAAACATTTAGTCAAAATTTGACTAAATCAGTGTAAAACGAACAATGGGAAAAGATAACTTCACAACTAATCTATGCGTGACAGACGCCCACGTCGCTGCCACGCCGGGATCCAAATAACAATTATTATGCAAATCAGCTTTGTGACTTGACATAACTTTTTCAATTGAATCGTAAACAAACACACACACACACACACGGCAGGCAAACACAACACCGCCACGCAAACACGTGATACACACAAAAACACGTTACACACAAAACAATGGCAAACACGTGACACACACACACGGCACGCACGCAATCACACACACTGCTCTTATTAGACAACATTATTGATTAATTATCGTTATTACTACGACACCTTGCCTCCGGCTCCTGCCACTGCATTTTCATCGCTGCATCCCTGGTGATAACAAATCAGCGTCATTTCTGACGCATTCGGCCTGGCCCACTGAATAATGATAGCTGCATAAAGGCTAGATATTGCGATACAAAGGTCGAACTACCAAATGACTGTGCCACCACCGGTGCTCACAACGGAGCATGCGATCCTCCCTAAGTGAAAGACGTCAAATCTTGGGATAGGTTAGCTGTTATGATGATGCTTTGGTATAATAAATTCAAACTCGGATACCTTATTACTCGATCGTGTAATAGGCTACATTTGTACATCAAAGATCCGGGATTTTACTCGAGATGAGATTGTCCTTCGA
>NW_027127922.1:0-11000 GCF_037325665.1 Littorina saxatilis
TGGAGCGTTAATATTTTTACGTGAGATTCACGTGCTCCTTGTTCAGTTGTTGTGACCTGGTTTTGGTCGGAGTGTCACAAACTGCGTCGTTTAGTTCTAGAACACCGTGAGATTCACGTGCTCTTTTCCGTGTTTTGATTTTGAGGTGAGCCCTGCGAATCTGCGTTGCAAGTTTTAGAATACGTGTGACTCACGTGTTTTTAGCTTTGTGATGTCAGCTAGTTCCTTGGTCTTCTTTCTGTTAAATATACCGTTTTAAGTTTTGGGCATGCACGGAGTGCGTGATCGGTTACTGATTGGTTGTAAAATAGTAGTTTCACCCGATTCTGTCTTAGGAATGTTGTTGGTTGGTCAATTCGGTGACCTTTGACTTTTGAATAACTATTCCATGTTAGGTTTTTGTTTCCATAAATACCGCTGCTTGACTCCTTCTCGTCAGTCGATCTGAGGGTTTTAGGAAGCGTTTGGTTTTGATGTAAACGTATGAAGGTTAGCAAGTGAACCAACGGAGTGTTTCTTATGTTTTAACGTCAACGTAATGTTCTTGGAGACAGTTGTTTCTCAAGTGTGAATCGTTTTGTGCCCTTCGTTTGTGAGGCAACACGTTTTGGTACTGCTGGTCAACCCACACAGCGCATAAGGTAATTTTGTTGTTACTTGTTTGTGTTGTGTTTTGGTCGCCATTTTGTAATTACTTTGTGAGTTGTTTATGTATAACGTGAGTTGAAAGTCTGACTTGTTGTAGTGTTTCTTTATTGTGTGTTCAACTGTTCTAGTGTTGTGAACGTACAGCAATGTTTTGTAGACGCTAGAAAGTCGCTAATGTTTATAATGATAACTTGTGTTTTCTGTGGTTAACGAAGTTCGAAGTGAAACGTTTTCTCCGACTTTTTCAGCCTTACGTTAAAAGAATTTAGGTAAAAGAAGCTTGCGGTCTGTGGTGATCGTTTGTAAACGGGCTTATTTCTTGTAACGTTATTGAGGGAAAGTGGATGAGTAAATATCTTGTTTGTGACTTTGATTAACGCAGGAACATTGTCGTTAGGAGACTTTTTGGTATGACACTGACAGTTTGCTTTGTATTCCTGGCCTGATGAGTCAACGTTTTGTATTTTTCTGAAAGTAGCCATTTTGGTTTTAAACGTATGTATGCTAAGTTTCTTGAGTATTCTTAGTGCTTATGGTATTGTTGAACGTACGGAACGTAATTCTTTATTGTTGATGAACGTACAGAACGTAACTCTTTATTGTTGTTGAAGGACTAACCAACGAGTGTTTGGTAATTGTAACTTTCTTGTCTGTTTGTCTTCTCCTGTCTTGTGATTGTTTATTTTTCTTGTTTTTACTTCTCGTGTCTTGTTAATGCATTTGATACTTTTGCCATGTCTAATAATTTGTTTTCTTTTCTCTTTTTCTTTCTGTTCATAAGTTTTTTACCGCAATACGTGGTACTGTAACGATATATATACATTACTGATCCCTAGTGTCAGATGTAAAATAATAAACCAGTACTTTTGCGCGTTATCGCTTGTAACCTGTGTTTGTCATTTCGTATGAACAATATGTAGTACCAGCCTCGCTCACGAAGGCGCGCACAGTAAAAAACTTTAGTTGCTGTCGTCCAGTAAAAAACTTTAGTTGCTGTCGTCCAGTAAAAAACTTAGCTTGCTGTTGCCCAGTGAAGTAAAAAACTTTAGTTGCTGTCGTCCAGTAAAAAACTTAGCTGCTGACGCCCAGTGAAAGAACTTTAGCTAAAGTAAACAAACTTAGCTGAAGTCCAGCCAAGTGAATGTAAAGAACTGTTGTTATTGATGCTCAATGAACGTAAACGTAGCTGTTGATAACCAGCAAAAGACTTTATTGTTACCTGTCACTGTGTTAGTGAACCATAGTTCGACATAGATCAACTTGTCGGTTAGAGATCTTCCTACTCCGTATCCGGCGCATTTTTTGTGACTTTTGTGTATTATCCCAAACGACCCTCAGATCGATTCATTTTACTTTTTAAACAGATAAACCTTATGTAGGTTTTTAGTGCTTTTGAATAAGCGAACATTGTAATGGAGGAGATTCCAGCAGATAAACCATTGGAAGCTTCAGGTTATGACATTAACGGCGATGAAGATGAACATTCTCAAAGGCCTAGGCGTGACATTAAGCCTACTGAAAAAGGTAGAGAGTACCAGATTGAGATCAAAACTAGAAACTTTGCAAGACAACGAACATTCTTGGAACGAGCAATCGGTGAGGTAGTAACAGAGCTTAACCAAGAAACTCCTAATCAAGAGTCGTTAACCAGTCAAAAACAAATTGTTTTGAGCATGTACAAGGATCTTGGTGACATAGAGAAAGGTCTTCGTAGTATTGGTAGCGGTGAAACCATTCAGGAAAGTTGGGATGATGTTCAGAGAACAGTTCAGAACATTATGTTTGACATTGATCGAGCTCTTGACAGACAAACGACTAGTGTGCAGGTGGCTAAGGAGCCTACTTCCAGGCATAGCAGTGTTACACCTAGCGTTGGGTCATCCACCCACAAGTCAGCCAGTGGTAAGACTGCCAGCCATAAAGCAGCTAGCATTACGTCAGCCATCCACAAGTCAGCTAGCCACAAGTCAGGTAGCAGGAGATCAGGTAGCCAAGTTGCTTCTCGCGCCGAGTCTCTCCGCTCTAAAAGTGTTAGCTCTGAAGACACTAAATTGGCTCTTAAACTAGAGGCTGCTTCCCTGGCCATAAAAGTGGAAGGTGACGCAATAAAGGAAGCTCAGTTTAGTGAACTGGATCTCTTACAACAACAATATGCTGAGAGAACAGCAGCTAGGCAGACTGAGGAAGCTGAGAGAACTGCAGCTAGGCAGACTGAGGAAGCTGAGAGAACTGCAGCTAGGCAGACTGAGGAAGCTGAGAGAACAGCAGCTAGGCAGACTGAGGAAGCTGAGAGAAATGCAGCTAGGCTGATCGAAGAAACTGCTAGGCAGGCTAAGGAAGCTGAAAAAGAAGCAGCTAGGCAGGCTAAGGAAGCTAAGAGAACAGCAGCTAGGCAGGCCGAAGAAGCAGCTAGGCAGGCTAAGGAAGCTGAAAGAACAGCAGCTAGGCAGGCCGAAGACACAGCTAGGCAGGCTAAGGAAGCTGAGAGAATAGCAGCTAGACAGGCCGAAGACGCAGCTGAAGCAGCTCTTGAAGATATTAAACAGAAAAAGGCTTTGAGACAAATTCAGTCCACCGAATTGAAAATTAGCTTAAGAGAACAACAAGCTATGTTACAAGTATTGGAACAAGGTGAATCCGTTCAGCAGGATCTCCCTGATCTACCGTCAGTTGATTTGTTGAACACTAGGTTCCACCCTCGTCCTTTCGTTCCCTTGTACAGTCTTGTAGCCCCTCCTCTAAACAATGAACAAACAGCGATAGGAATAGGGACAGGTGCTGCCGTCATTGCTGACCAAGGGACACACCAGCCAGCCTTGGACGCCACGTCTGTTCCTGTCTGTCAAGCTGCCGTCATTGCTGACCAAAGGACACACCAGCCAGCCATGGACTTCACGTCTGTTCCTGTCTGCCAAGCCGCCAGCACCCATGACATCTCGACTGTCAACGTCAACGCTGCTGTCACCAACTTCGTCGCAGGAACCACAACGACTGAGCCACGACAGCACGCGTTACCTGTCGTGGACCTCGTCGTTGGAGTCAGCGCCTCTACAAGCGCCGCTACTACCAACAACGCCACCTACGAGGCGTACGGACCTCAACGTAGAGAGGATGTCAACGCCCCCCATCACGTCGGAATGAGCGCTCCTTTCGTCCATCAGGAGCCCTTCACACCTAACTACACGACGGCTGCAACTACATCCTCCATGCGGCCTACAGCGCTGCTGACCACACTGCAGCACCCTCTCGGTGCATACACTGGTCAGCCGCCTCTGCACAACGTTGGACACTCAACGACAAGCGTCACAGGCTCTCGCCCGCCTGATCTCGACCACACAGGTTGGTCCTATCACCTACCAGAGACAAGGGAAGGTGATGAGACGCAAGAACGACACACCTACTTCCCAGAAGAACGTCACCAACGCATGGACCACAGACGTTTTCAAGTGACCCCACCCTGTTTCCCCTATGATACCCACCTACATCCCAAACCAGAGCCTTTCGTGCCCACATTCCTGGACCCACATCAGACCACCCCCAAAGTTATTTGGGGAAACGAAAACGCAAGGCCCCCTGCGTACATGAACTTTGACAAGGAATGTCATGCAGATCGTCCATTTGCCTCCTACCCCCCGTCTGCGTACTACCAACGTCCACTTGCTACTCCTGCCAAGCAGGACACTCCTATGGACTCTCTTGCCAAAACCCTATCAGACGCTCTGATGATCAACCGTTTGCCGATGCAGGAGCCGTGCATTTTTGTTGGTGACCCTCTCCAATATCCAATTTGGAGGTCGTCGTTTTCGTTCCTCATCGAGAGACAAAACATAACCAGCAGTGAGAAGTTATTGTATCTGCAACGGTACATCGGAGGTCAAGCAAAGGAGGCCGTGACCGGCTTCTTTCTGCTAAGAGAAGGTGATGCCTACGAGAGAGCCATGGAAGTGCTGGAAAATCGGTTCGGCAACTCATACGTCGTTTCGCAAGCTTTCCGGACCAAGCTGGACGAATGGACCCCAGTCAAAAGCAAGGATCCCAAGGGACTCAGAAGTCTGGCCGATTTCTTGCAGCAATGTTCCGTTGCTGCCCAGGAAGTTGGTGGACTGAGCATCCTGGATGATGCCCAGTACCTACGGAAGATCGTCGGAAAGCTCCCAGACTGGATGAGTCACAGATGGTCTAGAACAGTTGCTCGAACCAAGGTTGAAAAGAAGAGGTATCCTCTGTTCAATGAACTCGTGTCGTTCGTTACCCTCGAAGCAGACATTTCTAACGACCCTGTTTTCGGCTTGACAAGTGCATCGGGGACACCAAGAAAGTTCACAACGAACCTGTCAACCCTGACAGAGGATGTCACCGCATGTCTGCACTGTCAACTTCCGGACCATGACGCTGGGACATGTAAGGAACTCATAGTGAAGCCTCTGGTTGAGATACGAGATTTTCTGTTCAAGAACCGTATCTGCTACGGATGTCTGAGAAGCAAGGATCACCAGAGCCGTCAATGTAAGCAGAAACAGACGTGCAAGAAGTGCAAGAAGGCTCATCCCACTTGTCTTCACGATGACAATTTCAAATATCAGAACAGTATGAGTGAAAACAAAGGGGCGAGTGAACACAAGAACAATTACCGTACCTCTGCTGCTGACGTTCAAGAGCCACTGTCATCGTCGACTCCTACGGTGTCTGCTCTTAAGGCCAGCGAGGAAAACAGCATCGGTTTCACGTCTATGATCGTTCCCGTTCTCGTTTCCAGTGACTCTAACCCCAACGTAGAAGTGCTGACGTACGCACTACTGGACACTATGTCCAACGCCACTTTTGTAGTGCAGTCAGTGGCTGAAGAAGTTAAAGCCAAATCGCAGCCGACTACACTCAGGGTCTCCACACTGACTGAGGACAATGCTGTGGTCTCCGGCAGGAAGTACTCTGGATTGCGTGTCCGCTCTCCTACCTCCAGTGAGTTTGTCAGGCTCCCTTCTGCCATCTCACGACCTTATCTGACCGTTGACCCCACTCATATCCCCACCTCAGAGACTGTCAAAGCTTACCCACATCTCCAACACCTGTCTCCAAAACTGCCCCCCTTGTACCCTGACTGTGAAGCAGGCCTCCTCATCGGCTACGACTGCGCTGAAGCCCTCATGCCCCTAAACGTTGTCCAAGGACTGCCATTCGCAGTAGAGACTAAGTTAGGTTGGAGCATCGTCGGCAAGGCACCGCATTCCGTCGCCTTTGATGGCATAGCCTCGTCCATGCGCGTCATCGTCAAGCCAGGATCGAGGGAAGAAGAACGTGTAGCTCACGTCTACAAGGTACAGCTGGACGAAGTCTCGCGTACTGACCCATTACATGTTATGGAAAGAGACTTTGCAAGTGACTCAGGATCCATGTTCCAAGACGATGTAAAGTGTGCGAAGATCGTAAAGGAAAACGTGAAAGTCAACAAAACTGGTCACTACGAGATGCCCTTACCATTTCGACCAGAGAAACCGTCCCTCCCCGACAACAGAGGTGCCACAGTCAAGCATCTGAAGGGCCTGAAACGCCAGAAAAAACATGGGTACCATGATGACTGCGTCAAGTTCATGACATTAATCTTGTACGGGCTGATCGTGATGTGTTTTGCCTCTAGGGCAATCCACATTGAAACCCTGGATGACATGTCAAGTGATTCCATCAACGCCCTACGCATTGTTGTCTCCATGCGAGGAAACATATCACGCATTTGGTGTGACAAAGGAACGAACTTTGTAGGTGCATGCAACGAGTTCAAACTGGCATTGGAATCGGCAGATGGACCACGCCCTTTGACCCCCAACCACGTCCTCACCATGAAGTCAGGTGCCATCCTTCCGCCCCCTGGTGTGTTTGAGGATCCAGACCTGTACGCCAGGAAACGTTGGCGCTGTGTCCAGCGGATGGCAGACGAATTCTGGCTGCTATGGAAGAGCCAGTACCTTTCACTTTTGCAGAAACGTCGTGTCTGGCAACGTCCCCAGGCAAACGTACAGGTGGGAGATGTTGTTGTCTTGCATGACCAGAACTTGTGCAGATCAGAGTGGTGCATGGCTCGTGTAGTCGAAGTGATGCCTGGATCTGATGGACTGGTCAGACGAGTGAAAGTGCATGTTGGAACAAAGGCTCTAGACAATCACGGCCGTCCCACTGGTGATAGTCGCATATTAGAGCGACCTATTCACAAAATGACTGTGTTAGTAGATCGTGAAAATCACAAAGACAAAGCTGTGTAAGCGAACTGAAAGAACATTGAACTTTGGAGTGTTTTTCCAATTTGACAGTTGTAGATTGTTGCGGTTTGTTTTTATACCAGTTGATGTAACGAACATTTATGTTTTAAGTGGTGCGTTTTCTTTATGCCGTCGAGTAAATGACCAGTGGCATTTAGTTGAAACGAGATGTGTTGAAACACTGAAAATGATTGAACCATAATATTGTGTAAATGTTTTGCAACACAATGATTTTGAGTTGTAAATTTGAAATGTCTAAATCTGCGTTATTCTTCTTTTGATATAAGGAATGTGTTTGTACAAAGGTTTTTTGAAGTAAATTATATTAATATAATTTCCGGTGGGAGTGTGCATGCCGATGTGGCATGCAGTCACCTACTTTTGTTGTAATTACGTTTGCTCAAGCCATTGCACGATGTAAAAAGAAGTAAACCGTGTTTTTATTGTGTCACTTTGTTGTGACCCGTTTTGTGGAGCGTTAATATTTTTACGTGAGATTCACGTGCTCCTTGTTCAGTTGTTGTGACCTGGTTTTGGTCGGAGTGTCACAAACTGCGTCGTTTAGTTCTAGAACACCGTGAGATTCACGTGCTCTTTTCCGTGTTTTGATTTTGAGGTGAGCCCTGCGAATCTGCGTTGCAAGTTTTAGAATACGTGTGACTCACGTGTTTTTAGCTTTGTGATGTCAGCTAGTTCCTTGGTCTTCTTTCTGTTAAATATACCGTTTTAAGTTTTGGGCATGCACGGAGTGCGTGATCGGTTACTGATTGGTTGTAAAATAGTAGTTTCACCCGATTCTGTCTTAGGAATGTTGTTGGTTGGTCAATTCGGTGACCTTTGACTTTTGAATAACTATTCCATGTTAGGTTTTTGTTTCCATAAATACCGCTGCTTGACTCCTTCTCGTCAGTCGATCTGAGGGTTTTAGGAAGCGTTTGGTTTTGATGTAAACGTATGAAGGTTAGCAAGTGAACCAACGGAGTGTTTCTTATGTTTTAACGTCAACGTAATGTTCTTGGAGACAGTTGTTTCTCAAGTGTGAATCGTTTTGTGCCCTTCGTTTGTGAGGCAACACGTTTTGGTACTGCTGGTCAACCCACACAGCGCATAAGGTAATTTTGTTGTTACTTGTTTGTGTTGTGTTTTGGTCGCCATTTTGTAATTACTTTGTGAGTTGTTTATGTATAACGTGAGTTGAAAGTCTGACTTGTTGTAGTGTTTCTTTATTGTGTGTTCAACTGTTCTAGTGTTGTGAACGTACAGCAATGTTTTGTAGACGCTAGAAAGTCGCTAATGTTTATAATGATAACTTGTGTTTTCTGTGGTTAACGAAGTTCGAAGTGAAACGTTTTCTCCGACTTTTTCAGCCTTACGTTAAAAGAATTTAGGTAAAAGAAGCTTGCGGTCTGTGGTGATCGTTTGTAAACGGGCTTATTTCTTGTAACGTTATTGAGGGAAAGTGGATGAGTAAATATCTTGTTTGTGACTTTGATTAACGCAGGAACATTGTCGTTAGGAGACTTTTTGGTATGACACTGACAGTTTGCTTTGTATTCCTGGCCTGATGAGTCAACGTTTTGTATTTTTCTGAAAGTAGCCATTTTGGTTTTAAACGTATGTATGCTAAGTTTCTTGAGTATTCTTAGTGCTTATGGTATTGTTGAACGTACGGAACGTAATTCTTTATTGTTGATGAACGTACAGAACGTAACTCTTTATTGTTGTTGAAGGACTAACCAACGAGTGTTTGGTAATTGTAACTTTCTTGTCTGTTTGTCTTCTCCTGTCTTGTGATTGTTTATTTTTCTTGTTTTTACTTCTCGTGTCTTGTTAATGCATTTGATACTTTTGCCATGTCTAATAATTTGTTTTCTTTTCTCTTTTTCTTTCTGTTCATAAGTTTTTTACCGCAATACGTGGTACTGTAACGATATATATACATTACTGATCCCTAGTGTCAGATGTAAAATAATAAACCAGTACTTTTGCGCGTTATCGCTTGTAACCTGTGTTTGTCATTTCGTATGAACAATATGTAGTACCAGCCTCGCTCACGAAGGCGCGCACAGCAGTGCTGCCATGTGTTCTTCGAATCGTTCTGTCTACTTAGTCGCCATTTTGAGATGAACTGTCCAAGCGGAAGTAACAGATATCGAGGGGGAAGTAACGACCAAGATTGGTGCATGCGCATTGATCGCAATGAGAAGGATTGTTCAGCAGAGGTTTCAGATCGTGACACCGGAAATGATCGAGATCATTAATTAACAAGGGAAATAACTGAAAGATATTGCTCTTTGCAGTTGTTATTGTCTCCCTTAAAACAAATGGCTCACTGAACTAAACATTATGAGTGTAGTCTAAATGCTCAGTTGACCAAAAAACAACTTCAGCAACTTTTTTTTAACCAAAATTTTTTTTAATTGAAAGTTGGCAGTCTCTTTGTTTTTAGATTTATTTTATCAAATAAAAAAAATAAAAAGACTGAGAACAAATTTTATGATAAAAATTTAATAAAAATCCAATACATAAAATAAAAATATTTGTTTAAAAATAAAATGTATTCTTTGAACCCAAACTGTCTGAAAATAAATTTAAAAATAACCGAATAAAGGTTATAAATGCAATTAAAATTCTAAATAAAAAAAATGTCACCAAGAAGAATAACTAATTTTTATGTTAAAATGTCAAAATTAAATACAGGTTAAAAAAAATAAACATAAAAAGAATTGTTTTTATAAAGAACAAACATAAATGCACGGTATTAAATTAGGAAAACAAAGATTGCAATCACCTTTTCAAATAAGCGTGGTAAAATCGTTTGGACTGCAACAATCTGCGTAAAAATTGGCGAAATGTAAGGCGTGAATAGCGAAGGTGTCACGCATTCCAGCATGAAAAAGAAAAAAAACCCGCATGCAGGATCATGGTGGCTGGGGACGCTCGCCTTATAAAATATAGTCAAACTCAGACAGCAAACTTCGGCTGATTGCAAAAAGTTATCACATACATTTTTTTTGCAAAATAACAAATGACACAAACAAATTGCAAAAAAACCTTTATTATAAATATTTTTTTTACACACACTCAAAACCTTATTTGGAGGGTTTAGACGCACTCAACAAAAATGGCATACAATACTTTGTCCCAAATTCAGATTTTTCAATTGTCATTTTTGTAATTAATATACAATAATTCGCAAAATAAATACCATAATTGTTCACAAACAAAAGCTTTAAAATAATTCAGCTTTAAAAAGTAGAGTAGCTGACCGCGCCAGCAAGAATCCAGCTGGCTATGATATGCCGCTGGTCATGGTCAGATCATGTGAGAAATGACAAATTGTAATCATGTGGTATCCATACGATTTCTGACATATGTACAATATGTGGCAACTGGCATCTGTCCCGCAGATGATTTCCAGATTTTTTGCTACCTGGGTAGAGCCATATCAGGACGAGGAAGGGGGGGATGAAGGGGGCCACTTGTCAAGCGATTCCTGTTTACAAATGCACTAACCCATTACTTGTGTCCCAGCAGGCTTTAGTAAAACTAAATTAATACCTACTGGAAGATTACCAGTTTCCAGTATGTTAAAATAGGCTTAACCTATCTACTGCTGGGCTTACATCAGAACACTAACAGATTAAACTATACATGAATCGCGAGACAAGCGGCAAGAGAAGAGATTTTTTGGAAAAAATACAGGTGAATGAGCAAGAAGGCAGAAAAAAGAAAAGAATTCATGAAGAAAAAGAGAGCATGACAGGAAAGAGGAACCAAAAATCTACCTAACAGCAAACTAGAAAGCTCCTGCGGTTCCAAAAACAGGAGGGGCCTTTAATTTCATAACCGCAGTGCCCCACTGCGGGAAGTACAATATATGACCCTACTGGGAGAATGCAAGTTTCCAGTACAAAGGACTAAACATTTCTTACATACTGCTAGAGGGTAAAAGGACGAATGAACAAAACATTAATAACAACAAAAACATAGCAAACTAGTTTATGAGTACGAACAAACAAACACACCGACACGAAAGCCATAGGTAAACAAAAATATCTAAGACTAAGGGTAAAAAGCAAGGTATAGTATGTACACACA
>NW_027127923.1:0-12500 GCF_037325665.1 Littorina saxatilis
CATTTCCCTCTCTTGGAGAGTTTGCTGCGTGATAGCCTCTAACCCTATTCATTGTATAACAACGTTAAATCATCATCGTCATCTCTCTCTCCCGTTCTCTCTCTCGCCCCCCCCCCCCCCTCTCTCTCTCTCTCTCTCTCTCTCTCTCTCTCTCTCTCTCTCTCTCTCTCTCTCTCTCTCTCTCTCTCTCTCTCTCTCTCTCTCTCTTACACACTTTCTCTTTCCTACTCTCTCTCTGTTTTGTTCTCCTTTCTCTGTCAGATTTGTTTTAAACAAACACGTAGGAAAGAAATCTGCAGAGCTGTTGCAATTGTGTCTTTTATCTCTATCTCTTTCTATGATTTTTTTTCTCCGGTTTTTGACTGTGTGCCTATCTGTCTGTCTTCCTCTCTCTCGCAGGTTACTGTCTGTCCGTATGTCTGTCCGTCTGTTTGTCCGTCTCTCTCACTCTGTCTCTGTCTTTCTCTCTTATTTAATTACCCCAACTCTCACTCTCTCTCTCTCTCTCTACAATTACAAATACAATTTTTGTATTAAACATGCCCCTCTCCTCTTTATTGGTATAATGTACACAAACCCTTTTCGAATGAAGGGACTTACAAACCAACCACTACATGTATTTAGATGTGTGATGATCTTGGCAATGTCTTGCTTGTTTGATTGATTTTCTTTAAAAATGTAATGTATGGATTAGAGCATGATGTTGAGAAAGTGCAAGCTGCACTATACCACTTAATTCACATCAATCAACTCGCAATTTACCTCAATGTAATGCATTTTGTGTACATATGTATAATGTGTTTTCACTTTAGTTATCTGTTAAAATGTAGAATTTTAGTTATCTATTTTCTAATTTTTATCTTGTATTTTTTATTTCATTTTTTTAGTTAGTCCCTCTTTAGGGCGAGGGCTGGATGTAAAAAAGCAGACCACTGCTTAATCTACTACCCTCGTTAAATAAAGAATTGTCATTGTCATTGTCTCTCTCTCTCTCTCTCTCTTTCTCTCTCTCTCTCTCTCTCTCTCTCTCTCTCTCTCTCTCTCTATCTGTCCCTCCGGCAGCACACATTTTTCGCTCCAGCAATTTACTTGAACAAGTGAAGAAAATGCCTGTCGTTGGACTACCAACTGCTGTGGAAGCTACCTTGACAGGCCTGCCAGCTGACCACTATGTCAAGTACTGGAAAGTCACCGGAGAATGAGAAGGAGCCACAGTCACACTTCAACTGCTCAGCACAGAGAACCAACAGGCCGCCATTTGCCGAGCTAGTCAACGCAACGTAAACAAAACCCCTTCGCAGCTCAGACGTGACAGACAATGATCCCAACAATTTAACAGCAAAGAGGTATGCGTTTCTTCTGTTGATACAGCTGATCGATCATCTGCGAAATCATGCCAGCACAACATCAGGCATAATTCACACAAACACGTACGACAAAGTTCCCGACGTTAGGCACAAACAGAAAATGAGACTACACGCCGGCGAACGCATTGACAGCGAGGCAAGCTGTGTTGTGAACATTGAAGCACGTGAATCACGGAGCCACATTCCATCCAAGCTGACGGAACCTGCCTTGCAGCAATCCGTTGACTCCACATGCGTGGCCACTGACAGTGACAAGGACAGATATTTTACGTCAGAGAGTGATACAGAGGAACCAGTGGAAAAGCAGTTGACTAAAGCTGAAAAGGATGCTTTGGAAAGGGAGTACAGTCTAGGGGAAGTAAAAGCACTTGCTTTAGAAATTACTACGAACCCCAGAACACGAAAGAAAGTGATTAGAATGGTGTACAATGCTTCATCCAAACAGCTGCTTGCAAAATCAGATGACTTCATGTTCACCTACGATTGTACCAAAGCTGAAACATTGTACTGGACGTTATTCAGGGACAAAGCAGACATGAGTTATGATGAATCAGAACGACTGGCATTTATTGAGGAGCCTGCGGATGTGCGACGAACACTGTACCTTATTGAGATAAATCATATCGCCAAGGATTTGCATGCACTGGTTACACTTCTCAGAGCCTACCTTCAGACTTGAACTTTGATCGCTGTTGTATCACATTTACGTATCATTACATGCTGCTTCTCTTGCAAAACTCGTAAAGCACTACTACTATATTTTGCAGCTGATACTGGTAAAACGTTAATACTCTATGATTGTATTAAAACATTATTGTACATAATGCACTGGAAACATTTTCAAACATAATGTGGTTAACTTCTATTTCACCTCAATGAGCGAGGGCGGGATGAAAAAAAAAAGTAGTTTAGCATTTCCTATTCTGTTACAGTGTTAAGATAAAGATCAATTCAATTCAATTTAATTCAATTCAATTCAATACAATCATCTCTCCCTCATTCTCGTTCTCATAAATAGGACTCAAACCATACCGGCACGGTGGCCTAGTGGTAAGGCGTCCGCCCCGTGATCGGGAGGTCGTGGGTTCGAAACCCGGCCGGGTCATACCTAAGACTTTAAAATTGGCAATCTAGTGGCTGCTCCGCCTGGCGTCTGGCATTATGGGGTTAGTGCTAGGACTGGTTGGTCCGGTGTCAGAATAATGTGACTGGGTAAGACATGAAGCCTGTGCTGCGACTTCTGTCTTGTGTGTGGCGCACGTTATATGTCAAAGCAGCACCGCCCTGATATGGCCCTTCGTGGTCGGCTGGGCGTGAAGCAAACAAACAAACAAACAAGCACAGGTTTTTGGACGTCCCCATTTCACTGCTGTACAGCAAACATCGTCCCCAAATACCTGTGTCTGTGTGTCACCGACTTAGTTGCTCTGCAGAGTGTGTGTGTGTGTGTGTAATACTGCCTTGCTGCAGAGTTTGTGTTATACCGCTTTGCTCTGCTGAGTGTGTTTGTGTTAATTACGGTCTGTCTGTCTGTATATTCTTTTGTCTGTCCGTCTGTCACTCAAGGGTAAGGGGGTGTCCTTAACCTCTCCTTTGTTGTCTCGGTCTGTCTCTCTGTCTCTGTCTATCTGTCTATGTCGCTCTTTCTGACTCTCTCCCTCTCAGCGGAGATCAAAGCCAATGAAAAACACACATCTCTGAAGCAGTTTTAGCTTGTGCCTCCAAATGACTGCTGTACAACAACCAGACCCCATCTGACTGCTGTTTGGGAAACAGTCCCCAATTCACTGCTGTACACCATTTACGTATCATTACATGCTGTTCTCTTTCGAAACTTGTAAATCACTACTTCTATTTTGCAGCTGATACTGGTAAAATGTTAATACACTATGATTGTATTGAAACATTATTGTACATAAAGCACTGGAACATTTTCAAACATAATGTGGTTAACTTCTATTTCAACTCAATGGGCGAGGGCGGGATGGAAAAAAAAACATTTTAGCATTTCTTGTTCTGTTACAGTGTTAAGAGAAAGATAAATTCAATTCAATTTAATTCAATTCAATTTAATACAACTCTCTCTCCCTCATTCTCATTCTCATAAATCAGACTCAAACCATCCGTTGTCAGGGTCGTGAATGCTAGCTACTGACTGGATTGGACATACTCTTATGTCGCCTAGCGCCATATGTAACTGATGAAACCATTCATAGCACAGCGCAGAGCTATCGGTTTTTGGACGTCCCCATTTCACTGCTGTACAGCAAACATCGTCCCCAAATAACTGTGTCTGTGTGTCACCGACTTAGTTGCTCTGCAGAGTCTGTGTGTGTAATACTGCCTTGCTCTGCTGAGTTTGTGTGTTATACCGCTTTGCTCTGCTGAGTGTGTGTGTTTGTGTTAATTACGGTCTGTCTGTATATTCTTTTGTCTGTCCGTCTGTCACTCAAGGGTAAACCGGCACGATTAGCTTAGTGGTAAGGCGTCCGCCCCGTGATCGGGAGGTCGTGGGTTTGAACCTCGGCCGGTGTCACGATTTCATCTTTTGCCTGTGTACATATTTCCCCCTCGATATTTACTCGAGACCGAAATGTTGTTTCCTGGTAAAATTAAGAAGAGAAATTATTTATGGACGAAAAGCATGTCAGTTTCTTGCATGTGAAAAAAATTGGTTGTGAAATTAAATAGATTTCACTCCCAAAATCGAATTCTTCGAAAACGTGTACCGAGTGGTTACGTCCCTTGAGTAAGAAGGGAAACATTTTAGGATGAATCAAATTTCTAAGTTAAATAAAATAATTGGTTGGACAAATTTGGCCCCATGAATGTAAGGTACACAAGGTCGCTCATCAGTACTATCGAAGGGTGGTTTTTTTTGTTCAGTGTAGAGTTTATACTAGATCAACGAGGCCGAAAATCGAAATATCAACACGGCGAAAGATGAAAACGTCACACCGGGTCATACCTAAGACTTTAAAATTGGAAATCTAGTGGCTGATCCCATCCCATTTTCGCGACATTTCACAAGCCAAGCGTCATTTTATAAAATTTATAATTTTGGATGATTAATGAGATGAGGATGATTATAATGATGATGCTATGGATTTCCAATTTGGATTGAGACTACGTGACAGGGCATTTTACTAACATGTCATAACAATAGCGCGACATCCCATTTTGACACCATATCCCATTTGGCCGCCATGCCGTTTCACCGTATTCCATTTATCCCCCATCCCATTGTCGCGACATTTCACAAGCCAAGCGTCATTTTACTACCGTGTCATAACAATAGCACGTCATCCCATTTTGACACCATCCCATTTGGCCGCCATCACATTTTTTATTTATTCTTCTTGCCAAGCCTCACTATACTACTATACTGCGTTATTCAACTAGGAAGACATTCCGTTTACGCCAAATTCCATTTTTGCCACAATCCAAAATGTCGCGAAATAGAGATGGCGGCAAAATGGGATGACGGCAAAACGGCATGGCGACAAAATGGAATGTGGCGCTAGTGGTTTGACACGGTGGTAAAATGACACATGGCCTATGAAATGTCGCAAAAATGGGATGGGGGCAAAATGGGATAACGGCCAAACGGGATTGCGCCAAAATGGGAAGTGGAGCTAATGGTACATGACATGGTGGTAAAATGACACTTGGCCTGTAAAATGTCGCAAAAATGGGATGGGGGCGAAATGGGCTAACGGCCAAACGGGATTGCGCCAAAATGGGATGTGGGGCTATTGGTACATGATATGGTGGTAAAATGACACTAGGCCTGAGAAATGTCGCCAAAATGGGATGGGGGCGAATTGGGATAACGGCGAAACAGGACTAATAGATCCCTTGACTTGGGGTAGTGCGACTCTGTCACTGCTAGCTTTCCACTCGGAGGAAGCGACCGGAATTTCCCAACGATGGGACATCCTAGTAATGAATTTTTTTTTTTTAATTCCTAAAATTAACAGAGTCGCGCTACCCCAAAAGTCAAGGAATTTCGTGTTGGTATACACACGTAATAGGCCCAGTGAAATTGAACACTTTATCTGTACATAGTTATTATGATATATGCGTGTGGAAGGAGTGTGAAGTTTTATGCATACACCATAACAAAATCCTGTGCTTTGCATTTGGTAAATAAACTGTTTGACTTGACTTGACTTGTTTGTCCCTTGACTTTGGAGATGACAAGAAAATATCGGGCGCAAAAACGTGATTTGTAAAATTTTTCACAACATATGTCGCCTAGCGCCATGTATGTGATGAAACCATTCATATAGCTCTGCGGGAGCTCTGCACTTTTGGACGTCCCCATTTCACTGCTGTACAGCAAACATCGTCCCCAAATACCTGTTTGTTTCTAAAAAATCACGCTGGAGGTTGCATTTTATGTAATAACCTCCTGAAATGAGTTTTGACACTTTAGAATGGCATGTAAAATGACACATGGCCTATGAAATGTCGCAAAAATGGGATGGGGGCAAAATGGGATAACGGCCAAACGGGATTGCGCCAAAATGGGACGTGGAGCTAATGGTACATGACATGGTGGTAAAATGACACTTGGCCTGTAAAATGTCGCAAAAATGGGATGGGGGCGAAATGGGCTAACGGCCAAACGGGATTGCGCCAAAATGGGACGTGGAGCTAATGGTACATGACATGGTGGTAAAATGACACTTGGCCTGTAAAATGTCGCAAAAATGGGATGGGGGCGAAATGGGTTAACGGCGAAACAGGATTGCGCCAAAATGGGATGTGGAGCTAATGGTACATGATATGGTGGTAAAATGACACTTGGCCTGAGAAATGTCGCCAAAATGGTATGGGGGCGAATTGGGATAACGGCGAAACAGGACTAATAGATCCCTTGACTTGGGGTAGTGCGACTCTGTCACTGCTAGCTTTCCACTCGGAGGAAGCGACCGGAATTTCCCAACGATGGGGCATCCTAGTAATGAATTTTTTTTTTTTTAATTCTTAAAATTAACAGTCGCGCTACCCCAAAAGTCAAGGAATTTCGTGTTTGTCCCTTGACTTTGGAGATGACAAGAAAATATCGGGCGCAAAAACGTGATTTGTAAAATTTTTCACAACATATGTCGCCTAGCGCCATGTATGTGATGAAACCATTCATATAGCTCTGCGGGAGCTCTGCACTTTTGGACGTCCCCATTTCACTGCTGTACAGCAAACATCGTCCCCAAATACCTGTTTGTTTCTAAAAAATCACGCTGGAGGTTGCATTTTATGTAATAACCTCCTGAAATGAGTTTTGACACTTTAGAATGGCATGTAAAATGACACATAACCTATGAAATGTCGCAAAAATGGGATGGGGGCAAAATGGGATAACGGCCAAACGGGATTGCGTCAAAATGGGACGTGGAGCTAATGGTACATGACATGGTGGTAAAATGACACTTGGCCTGTAAAATGTCGCAAAAATGGGATGGGGGCGAAATGGGCTAACGGCGAAACGGGATTGCGCCAAAATGGGATGTGGAGCTAATAGTACATGATATGGTGGTAAAATGACACTTGGCCTGAGAAATGTCGCCAAAATGGGATGGGGGCGAATTGGGATAACGGCGAAACAGGACTAATAGATCCCTTGACTTGGGGTAGTGCGACTCTGTCACTGCTAGCTTTCCACTCGGAGGAAGCGACCGGAATTTCCCAACGATGGGACATCCTAGTAATGAATTTTTTTTTTTTTTAATTCTTAATATTAACAGAGTCGCGCTACCCCAAAAGTCAAGGAATTTCGTGTTTGTCCCTTGACTTTGGAGATGACAAGAAAATATCGGGCGCAAAAACGTGATTTGTAAAATTTTTCACAACATATGTCGCCTAGCCCCATGTATGTGATGAAACCATTCATATAGCTCTGCGGGAGCTCTGCACTTTTGGACGTCCCCATTTCACTGCTGTACAGCAAACATCGTCCCCAAATACCTGTTTGTTTCTAAAAAATCACGCTGGAGGTTGTATTTTATGTAATAACCTCCTGAAATGAGTTTTGACACTTTAGAATGGCATTTAACGCTCATTGAAGTTTTAACAAACTTTCTAACACCTAAAACATTCATAGCACCGTAATTCTAGCTCTGCACTTTGTGTACACATACGTCCCCATTTCACTGCTGTACAGCAAACATCGTCCCCAAATGTCTGTTTTTCTAAAAATCACGCTGGAGGTTGCATTTTATGTAATAACCTCCTGAAATGAGTTTTCACACTTTAAAATGGCATTTAACGCTCATTGAAGTTTTAAGAAACTTTCTAACACTTAAAACAAAAGAGACCCCAAATGCCTGTGTTTTGAGCAAGATGGCATTTTGATACACAGCCGACCCCAAATGACTGTAAAACCACCTATGTGTGTGTGTGTGTGTGTGTGTGTGTGTGTGTGTGTGTGTGTGTGTGTGTGTGTAGAACGTGTGTGGGTGTGTGTGTGTGTGTAGAACGATTCGGAGAAAACTACTGGACCGATCTTCATGAGACTTCACATGAGAGTTCCTGGGTATGATATCCTCAGACAGTTGAGGCCGCAATGTCACGCCCTCATTTGTCAACAAAATTGATTGAAATTTTGGTCAACCAATCTTCGACAAAGTCCGGACTATGAGATTGCATTTCAGCTTGGAAGCTTCAAAATTAGTTAATGAGTTTGCTCATTAAATTTGTCATTAAAATCGAATATTTTGTTACAGATTAAAAAATAATTGCATAGTTTTCCTCACCTTCACCTGAATTCAAAAATATATAGATATGTTATGTTTACTCTAAAAATGTGCTCAGAATGGAAGAAAAAAGGTTAAAGGCACAGTAAGCCTCCCGTAAACCATCACATTTACGGTCAGGCTTTTACACACAGTACAAACACCCATTCATTTAAACACTCACCGATTGAGAACATCCTAGTTGCCCTCCGTAAAGAGCGAACAATTTTCAAAGAATTTATTTTTGCGTGGTTTATCTTACCCCTGAGCCATCGTGAACCCGTGTGATCCAGTTTCCCTTTTTCACAATGTAGTCGTCAGTTAGTCATTTGAATGCGACTCGATGTGAGCTTATCTACAATAGCACGTTTTTATGCACGAAACAAACGGCTGTGGTTCACAAGAACTCTAGTGATGGCTTTTGACTGTTGAGAGGAACGGCGATATGCATAAACCGTCGTCTGCTACGACCCTTGCGTGACCCTGCTTCCGGGCTTTTCTTTTTTCAAACTTTCACAACTTCGAATTGTACTGATCTTGTCTTGATGAAAAAAGAATTTTTTATGATTAAAGAATGTTTGTGTAACAAGCTGTCAATTTATTATTTAGATTTTAAAAGTTAGGTCTAGCGCAAAAACGCACCACGGTCCAAAAACATTCTGATAATCATCGATCCACGGCTATGGCCAGTTTACATCGATAGAATGAGACCCGAAGGGAAGTAACTCAATTTTGACCTGAGTTCAGGATGTGTGCATAAAGTGTTCGAGACAATCTGCAAAATTAATTCTTTAAAAATTGCTCGCTCTTTATGTAGGGCACCTAGGATGTTCCCGTTTGGTGAGCGTTCAAATGAAAGGGTGTTTGTACTGTGTGTAAAAGCCTGACAGTATCTGTGATGGCTTACGGGAGGCTTACTGTCCGGGCGTGATTTCCGGTATTGAATATTCATAACAGCCGTCCAGCACCAAAACGAGGCGCCATTTTGTAGAGGAGCAAGTCCACGAAAATAAATTCTTTGACAATTTCTCACGCTCGACAGAAAGCAGCCAGGATGTTCCCGTTCGCTGAGCGTTCAAATGGAAGTATGCTTGTACTGTAGGTAGACACTCGGGGAGCTCTGTGATGGTTTACGGGAGGCTTACTGTGCCATTAAGTAAGTACTACGGTCGCATGCTTCGCGGAGACGAGCGTGACCCGCCTCAGTCTTTGGGTTAGCCAAGACTATCTGGAGGTAGTCTCGGCGATGACTGTTTTTTTGGTTATTGATCTTTATAGTTTGATAAAGACTGACCAAATGTTTTTATATCGCTTCACGCGACTTGCTATTTTTACACCCCCGGTATAGGGGTGTGTATAGGATTCGGTCGATGTGTTTGTTTGTTTGTTTGTGTTCGCATATAGATCTCAAGAATGAACGGACCGATCGTCACCAAACTTGGTGAACAGGTTCTATACATTCCTGAGACGGTCCTTATAAAAATTGGGACCAGTCAAACACACGGTTAGGGAGTTATTGGTGGATTCAGATTCTACAAGGACTTATAGAGGGACATATTAATGGTCAAAGGGAAATAACCTTCTCAGTTGGTGGCAGTGAGAATGGTAAGGACGGGGGTGTTTTTCTACCTCGGAGGAATTTCTTGTTGTTTTCGGTTTCGTTTAGTTCTTGTTCTTGTTTTTCTTTTGGACATTTCACAATCTGATTGCAGGTGCTCTGCAGGTGCTCTGCGGGTGCTCTGCAGGTGTCCTTTCTGTGTGGTATGATTTTCCGTTTTGAAATTCTGTACTCGGGTCATATTCTGTTAACTCTGCTGTTTTTTTCTTTCGTGTCGTCTTCTTTTTCGTCTTGTTTTTGCACTCCAACTTTGACAAGAATTTGAGCAAAGGCGTTTAGAATTCACGGTTTTTTTCTCCTTCAACCTCCACAAAATAGCGAGCAAAGGCGTCACAGCTCTCATGTATAATTGACAAGGAATGAAAGACAAGTTTAAATCTCAATTTTCTGGACACTTCTTGTCGCACATTTCTACTACTTTTCTTCTTTTGCTCGGCTTAATTTCGTTTCGCCTTTATCTTTATTTGTGTGCAACAATTGAAAAAAAACTGTCTTTCTTTCTTTCTTTTTTTCTTTCTTTACTTTTTTTTTCTTTTTTTCTTTCTTTCTTTTTGCTCGGCTTAATTTCGTTTCGCCTTTATCTTTCTTTGTGTGCTACAATAGCTCAGTTGGTAGAGCACTGGACTTGTGATCGAAAGGTCGCAGGTTCGAATTCGGGCCGGGACGGACACGGGTCAACTTTATGTGCAGACCCAGAGACGGAAGCCATGTCCCACCCCCGTGTCATCACAATGGCACGTAAAAGACCTTGGTCATTCTGCCATAAGTGCAGGTGGCTGAATACACCTAAACACGCAGACACCTGGGTAGCGCGACTCCGTTGCTGCTAGCTTTCCACTGGGAGGAAGCGACCCGAATTTCCCAGCGATGGAACAATAAAGTAATGAAAATGAAAGGAAATGAAAAATGAAACTTTCTTTCTTTCTTTTGTTTGTTCTTTCTTTCTTTCTTTCTTTCTTGGGTGTAAGCACCGGGCGTATCATGTATGTATTCAGAAGAATCGAGGCCAGTTACACTTTCGATTTTGTTTCTGACCTTAGTTAACACACAACACAGTTTCACTCCGAAACTATAACCCAGCCAGCAACATTACACGCAGCGACTGCGTCTCGCATTCGCCAAATTCAGCGTACCAACTGCGGGAGACGCACTCGCTACGCGCGTGATTATAGCTGTGAACCTTAGGCTTCAATATTAATTACTTACACTTACAAATGAGCTCAGGAACTTGACTTCAAGCAATTTAACGTGAAGTGTAAAAGCTTTGATTTGATAACTATATTATTCACATGTGAAAACATGGCAAATTTAAAATTGATACCAAAGAACACAAATTTGAGACAAAAATAACTTGTTGTTTTGTAAAACATGGATTTTACCTTCTTCCTAACAGAACCAGGGTGAACCCCAAATCGAGGAGGTAAAAGACGTGCTAATGAGCTCGACTGACATTTAGACATAGACATATAGACGATATATAGGCTGTATCTTTCTAGTTTGTTATATTTTGGTGGATCTCAATACCATGGTAGTGGCGCACTGATCGTTTATGGCTTCATTAAATCTACAGCGTAGTTGTTCTCGTGGTCGTCGTAGTAGTAGTTGTTGTTGTTGTTGTTGTTGTTGTTGTTGTTGTTGTTGTTGTTGTTGACGGTGTCGTCGTTGTCGTTTTCATTGTGTTGTTCTTCTTCTTCCTGCTCTTATCCTCTTTGATGAATGATCCGTCAAAACTCATACAAAAGCCGTTGACTGTTGCAAGGTATGCGTTGTTGTAATAACATTCGGTGAATTTGTTTTTTTCAAGTTTGCTGCAGAAGATTCTGTTATCTGTTTGTGCAAGGGCGTGTATATATTGCATTGCTGCTTTAGAAATCGGATCAAATTCAGTGTCGAATCTTTTTATATTTAGTCAAGTTTTGACTAAATATTTTAACATCGAGGGGGAATCGAAACGAGGGTCGTGGTGTATGTGTGTCTGTGTGTGTGTGTGTGTAGAGCGATTCAGACTAAACTACTGGACCGATCTTTATGAAATTTGACATGAGAGTTCCTGGGTATGAAATCCCCGAACGTTTTTTTCATTTTTTTGATAAATGTCTTTGATGACGTCATATCCGGCTTTTCGTGAAAGTTGAGGCGGCACTGTCACGCCCTCATTTTTCAACCAAATTGGTTCAAATTTTGGTCAAGTAATCTTCGACGAAGCCCGGGGTTCGGTATTGCATTTCAGCTTGGTGGCTTAAAAATTAATTAATGATTTTGGTCATTAAAAATCTGAAAATTGTAAAAAAAAATAAAAATTTATAAAACGATCCAAATTTACGTTTATCTTATTCTCCATCATTTGCTGATTCCAAAAACATATAAATATGTTATATTCGGATTAAGAACAAGCTCTGAAAATTAAATATATAAAAATTATTATCAAAATTAAATTGTCCAAATCAATTTAAAAACACTTTCATCTTATTCCTTGTCGGTTCCTGATTCCAAAAACATATAGATATGATATGTTTGGATTAAAAACACGCTCAGAAAGTTAAAACAAAGAGAGGTACAGAAAAGCGTGCTATCCTTCTTAGCGCAACTACTACCCCGCTCTTCTTGTCAATTTCACTGCCTTTGCCATGAGCGGTGGCCTGACGATGCTACGTGTAAAATGGCATTGCGTTCAGTTTCATTCTGTGAGTTCGACAGCTACTTGACTAAATATTGTATTTTCGCCTTACGCGACTTGTTTTCCTACTCACTTTACATTCAGCCATTATGTGAAGAACA
>NW_027127923.1:20000-50000 GCF_037325665.1 Littorina saxatilis
TTAGAATTAATATTCGGTTTTATGTTACTTTAGAGCAAGAAGATTCTGCCAGTGAAAGTTACCGTTATGATAGCGGTACAAGAATTTCTGCAATCACGTGTCTTTAGTCGCAGAGATATTATAGCACTCAAAGTGTAAACATGCAAATAAGTTTCCTTCGAAAAAGATAGGTTCACATTTCTGAACGGTTTAATAGTTCGTAAACACGATATAAGCACACTTTTGAACTACCTAATCTGTTTTCACATATCATATCCGGAGCAAACTGTCCGAAGCACATTTTAATACTATATCATATGGCGTAAACATTATACTGCTTCTAAAGGGAGCAAACAGGTTTCTTTTTTGTGCAAAAAAAACAACACACAAAACAAGACAAATGTGGGACTTCCTTTTAGGAGAAGAAAACATGCGACATTGTGGAAACTCGTTGTATACTGCTTTTTGTCCTTCCCCTTTTCTCTTTCAGGATGGACAAGTCAACGTTGTTTGTGTAGAAACGGTATATCGTTTCAACCTTTTCCTTTTTCTCTCCGCCCGTCTTCCTTTAAACTTCCGCCGCTAATGGGCGAATTACATTTCAATTATTTCACAAGCATGAGGTGATCGCGTGCCTGAAGACGTTTTCCTGACTGGCAAAGGACCGACTGGAAATAAGGGGTTGGTGGCCGTGTGTGAGTTGGGATGGGGGGAATGGGGGAGGTGAGCTTTAGATTGTCTGGGAGGGAAGCATCTTTTCTCTTTCTTTTCTTCCAACTATCTATGGTGTCTCCTGGTCGACTTTTGCCCAGTCTTAGTTTCCGCGGAGTATCTGATTGTTCACATCCAGTCTTTATCCGCTTTTACTACAGCGAGTTTGCTGGCATACTGCGGAATCATAAGTATACACTGTCGTTTTCAACCTCCCCTACCTAGTTTCCCATTTTGAAGTCTGGCTTTGGCCTGAGCTGGCCTTTTTTCGGACACAAGCTAATTCTCAGCGCATGCGTATGGACTCATTAGAACACTGTCGTGTTCATATCTCTCCCCCCCCCTCCCATTTTCCCATTGCCCATGGATTCGATCCCTTAATATGCTTACAAGAAAAATAAGAAAAATAGATAAATCTGCAAAAAGCAGAGAACTAATTAACTAACTAGCTAACTGACTGACTGACTGATCAACCAACCAACCATGTAACCGACTAACTAACCAGCTTGCTACCTTAACTTACTGACTTACTAGCGTAACATTTAGCTAACTTAGTAATATATATATATATATATTATTCAATTATTATTTGTGTTTAAATTTCAAAAGAAATGAATGATTAAGGCCTTACAAAAACACACAAGACTTCCAAAGACAGACCAAGAACGTCGCGTGCAATGTCCTTCAACACTCCAAGGCTTCACGCGTTGTTATTTCAGAATTTCACACCAGTGTTGTTTTAACTGTGTCAAGCAAGCAATGAATACGCGCAGAGTCCTAGTTTTTAACTTTCTGAGAGAGAATAATGCATCTTTCTTGAGAAACATCCGTCTTCTGGATGCTTTGAAAAGAGTGAATGGAAAAGAGGTTCAATTATTCTACCGCCAAAAGAAAACAATCTCTGTAAGACAAAGGGGTATATGTCGTGCAGAGTAAAAGGGGGAAAGGAGATGGATTTTGAAGTCTGGCTTCGGCTTGAGCTGGCCTGTTTTTCGGACACAAGCTAGTTCTAAGCTCTTGCGTATGAACTCTGGCAAACAAGCAGGGACTGACATACACGCATGCAGACAGACACGCCCACACACACAGACGCACAAAGACAAAGAGACATACATAGAAATTCAGACAGACAGACCCACCCAACCCTCAACACAAACACACACATACACACACACACACACATACACACATACACACACACAACCACACAACCACACAACCACACACACACACACACACACACACACTGACAGACACCCAGGAAGACAGATACATGCACACGTCGCATTCTCGCAATGTACAGCGTATGTACGTGAATATACCGACAGACAGACCAACCCACGCACCAGACCACACCCTCCCCCCCCCCCCAACCGTACCACCCCCCTCCCCACACAGGCACGTTGTAATTTTTTTCCCCCGCCCCACGGTGCATCTTCTGCAACGCAGCCAATTTAGCCTGGACAAGACGACACACGCTAGTTACGCGCGGCATCCGTAGCAGACGAGAAAGCCGCCATGTCTGATGGCAGCAACATCCCACATGCAGGGAGAACTATTTCCTGATAATGCTGCTACATTTGTGAAGCCACCTGCTGCTCAATTCGCAGTCTTACCGACGTGTTTTAATTAAACGCTACGAGTTAATTACGCGTTTCTTCTTTTGCCAATGGTCCAGCCAACGCTTAAAGCCGGCGTGAGATTACGAGGATTGTTGTTCCTGATTGGATGCTTTAACGCGTTTGCTGGACCACAGACTGATTGGAATTACGCACTGTTGTTACTGTTACGCCTGTGATAGGATCTGCCTGTTCTGTACGCTTTTTCCATCAATCAGAATCAGTGATGCTTCAAGGCTATATGATTTATGCCTGGGGCAACACGCTAAACAAAGCGGTTTTATTACTACTTTTCTTCTTTTTCAATTATTCGGTGTTCTACATAATAATAATAATAATAATAATAATAATAATAATAATAATAATAATAATGGACATTTGCTATAGCGCATAGTCATGTATATGCTCAATGCGCTTTACAATAACTAGAATTAACATAACTAATAATAAAACCATACACAATGAACAAGACCCACAATCTACATAACATAGCATACTCAGCATACTCCATGCAAGCAAACACAAAAGCTTAACACACTCCAAGCACGCAAGACCAAGCAAACAGGGTAAAGACAAAACAAAGTCATACAAGCAAAACCATACAAGCAAAATTAATACCGAACTCCATGCAAACAATACTCAAAACTCAAAAAAACATTCGTATTTCATTTCAGTTGAATCTGCCATTTGTCCTCTCATGGCGATGGACAACTTTTGAAGTGTAATGTTTTCATGTAACCCCCAAACCAAAGTGCCTGTTGCCTAAATGAACAAAAGACTCAAGACTAAAGACTCAAAATGTTACTGTCCTCATAAAAAACATTACGGTCAAACTCAAGTAGTAGAAACTAGTAGCGAATTCAATAGAGATGAGATCACGAGTACGTATGCAACGTTCAAAGTAGAGTCTTGCCTTTGCGTTTCTATGGAGACGGACAGGACCGGGCCTGCACAAGGTCCAATCTCGCCTGCAAAACCTTGTAGAAATTTCAAATTTGAGGTGTAACAGACAGGCTGGTCGAAGGAAAGAATTACCGATCTGATGCTGTAGTCTTAGCAACTGCGCTACAGTCAAACTTGTCTATACCGACCAACCAGAGGTCAGCTAAAAGTCGTCCTTATAGACAGTTTGTTGGTCGTTATGGAAAGCTGAACTAGACGAGCGCAGAGGTCGTGGGTTCGAATCGCGGACGCGCCTGTTGGGCTAAAGGTGGAGCTTTTCCGATGTCCAAGGTCAACTTATGTGCAGACCTACTAGTGCATTATACTATCCCCCTTCGTGTGTACACGCACACACAAGACCAAGCGCATACAGAAAAGATCCTGTAATCCTTCATAGTTCGGTGGGTTATATATATAGAAACACAAAAATACCCAGCATACTTCCCCCAAAAGCGAGGTATTGCTGCCTGAATGGCGGGGTAAAACCGGGCATACACGTAAAACATCGTGGGAGTTTCAAGGCCATGAACAAAGAAGAAGAAGAAAGGTGAACTTAATAGGAAATAACCTCGCTGGCGATCCTTTAGATTGGTCGTAATGGGCAGGTGGTCTTCATTGCTAGATGGTCGCCAGGGCAGGTGGGTCTTCATCGCTAGATGGTCGCCAGGTTAGGTGGTCTTCATCGCTAGATGGTCGCCAGGGCAGGTGGCCTTCATCGCTAGATGGTCGCCGGGGCAGGTGGTCTTCATCGCTAGATGGTCGCCAGGGCAGGTGGTCTTCATCGCTAGATGGTCGCCAGGGCAGGTGGTCTTCATCGCTAGATGGTCGCCAGGGCAGGTGGCCTGCATCGCTAGATGGTCGCCAGGGCAGGTGGTCTTCATTGCTAGATGGTCGCCAGGGCAGGTGGTCTTCATCGCTAGATGGTCGCCAGGGCAGGTGGTCTTCATCGCTAGATGGTCGCCAGGGCAGGTGGTCTTCATCGCTAGATGGTCGCCAGGGCAGGTGGTCTTCATCGCTAGATGGTCGCCAGGGCAGGTGGTCTTCATTGCTAGATGGTCGCCAGGGCATGTGGTCTTCATCGCTAGATGGTCGCCAGGGCAGGTGGTCTTCATTGCTAGATGGTCGCCAAGGCAGGTACGACTGAATTATTAATCTGAATCCCGGCAACTCCCCCGGCCCACGTCCTGATCCGTGTTTTAGCGTAACACATGTACACATTGTTCTATATATAATGTTACACGCGAAGTAAAGGCTGGAGCATAAACAGTTACGGTTAATAAAGTAACCTACAGCCATTTTCACATTGGAATTTGATTCATTTCAAAAACCTCGTTTTCGTGTTCAAGGGACGTAACCTCATGGCGGACTCTTGTGTGACTTTCATATGATCAACAGAATCGTCGACGGGAAGCCCCGATGCAATGCCTATATAAATATACTGACTCCAGTCGAGATAATAGGATCGAGAAGTTCTCTGACAGCACTTATTTTCCACTAGAGTGCAAACAGCGAAACTTTGAGGTAAACACAGTTGTTGGAACGTTAAAACTATTGACAAAACAAAACAAATCAGCGGTCTTTTAAGTGCACAGAAAAAACCACTAACTGCAGTGAAGACACACGCGTATGCAGCTGAACATTTTGTCAAGATAAGTGTTGTGTAATTAGTGTCTGTTCGTGCATTTAAAAGACCGCTGGGTCGATATAATTGTGAACGTAACGTTTTGTTTTTTCAATAATTAAACGTTCCACCAACTGACCTTTCTTGTTTTCTTGTTTTGAATTTCGGAACGTTGGCTGTCTGTTTGTTTTGGGATTTTTGAGAGAAAACAATTCGTCTACTACAACGCATGCCTTTTCCCTCTAGACGTTTCTACCATTATACCCAGTGGATCTAAAAGTTATGTGAAAGAAGCAAAATTCCACTAGTGTTCAAGCAGTGAAACTTGGACTGAAACATATGCGTGTCTCTCTCAACTTTTCCCCAAAGCCCCGATGATATATACTTAACCCCGATAAAGGTAAGAGGCCGAAAGGGTATTTGAAAGAAGAAAAGTTCCAAGCGGGTTCAGACACCGACATTTTAAAACGATCGAGAACAAAGCCGGTGAATGAAACACATCTCTGTGTCTCACAACTTTTGCCCAAAACTCCGAATGCTACCCCCATCAAACATAAGACGCCGAAAGGTTATCCGATAAACGAAAGAAGCAAAGTTCCTCTTGGATTTAAACACCGAAACTTCCAAACGATCTGAAAAAAGAAATCGTCGACTGGAACACGGGCATGTGTTTCTCGTCCTTTCCCTAAAGACCCGATGCGATGCTTAGCCCCAATAAAGATAAGAGGACCGGAAAGTTTCCTGACAGCAGCGAAAAGTTCCACCAGAGTTCAAGTGTTCTGTGCAATTTTCTTTTCTGAGCTGTCTGGCAGCGAAAGCATGTTGCCCTAACAAGCGCGTAACGAGCGGTGCAGTCAAAGATCTTCTAGGCTAGAATATCTTTGGTGCAGTCTAGTATACTGGTCTGGATAAATGCGCATGATTCCAATGACATTAACGAGGCCTCAACTGAAGAACGTTTCAATTTCCACGAAAATTGGTATAGTTGGCTTCAATCTGACCGTTCTCAGCTACGACATTGAACGTGTTTCAAATGTTCTATAACTAACCCTGCCTGCTTTATGCGACGAGGAAATAAACACATGAATCAATCAAACTTCAGTAAGGACCTTAATTTAACAATTGATCTGAAACCGGGAATAATCAATCAATCAATCAGTAAATACACTTTTGAAAATGAGATTGCACAAACAAGAAATGGCCAAGTGTTTTCTTGCCAAAGATCCACATTCAAACTTTTAGTCGTGAATTCTAACGATTTTTTGCAAAAGTTTTAATCTGACAGCGAGTTCGCAGAACTCACGCTGAAAGAACTCTCGCCCCCTACCGCCAACTTAATCACATCAGCTTTTCTAAAGCGTTGTTTTGCTTGGTGAATTACAAGTTATAAGGCGGAATCTAATCTTCAGTATTCAGGAAGAGTGTACGTTTTTGTGCTGCTTCGACAAAATGCCACACGTGTTAAAACCACGGGGTGTTAATTAAACGTTGTGAGTTAATTGGCACCCAATCTGCTGATAACTAGGAGACATTCTCCGCTCAGGTGAAATCTCCCGCGTGTTCAGGTCGTGGGTTGTTATGTACCGTTTACATGGCACACTTTCTACTAACCTTCCCCCAACTTTCAAGCAATTTTAGTCGGCAACAATTCAAATCAAAATCACTCCCCATATGAACAGTGCAAACTCTCAAAACTAGTTTTTAGAAGCAATGCTCGGCCAGTCCAGCTATCGGAGCTACCTTCTCATGCAGGAAAAGCAGTTTGGATAGCTGTATAACTCAGCAGATAGAGCTAACCAATCAGGAAGCCCGATAAGTCTGCGCAAAATCTGAGCCAAGTCACGACCAAGTCGGGCAACGCTCAACTGAGTTTTGGAGTCGCTGCTAAATCGGTCCTAACTCGAACCTAAATCGTCAGGGCCGTTCAAATGGCACACTTTTCGCCGACTTGGCTTCGACAACTCGGGGGCAATTTCAAACCGACAAAAGTCAGGGGAAAGGTTGGTTGAAAGTCAGAACGGCCCTTTACAGGGAATGTTACGTGGGCGATGGTTATGGTAAAGGCATGGCAACTTTCTCTGTTCTAAGTCGTTGACTGTTGTATTTTTCAAATAGTTTTGAAAGAATCCTCATTACAAACTGAGCCAGCCAAGCGACCCACAGTTTATGGTAGCTGTTAACTAAACATCTCCCCACTGTTACAGACACCGTCGATTATTTTTTGCGCCTGTTTTAACAGCAGTCTGGGAGCTGTTGCCAATTCAAACTCCAGAAACCCAACCGCATTTTTCACCCACGTCCGAACTAGAACGGGGTTCACAGAAGTACTTAAAGTCGTAAACATCTTTACCTTTGAGTTGTTGAGCTAATGATATCCACAGGTACCAATCTTACATCTTAACCCAACCGCCTCTTAACGCCCGACCCCCCCCCCCCTCTCTCTCTCTCCTGTCTTAAAGGTACTGTTCTTCCCGCGTAGAATATAGTGTGCACCAGCCCCGATCTGTCCAAACTTTTACAAAAGAGTACCTTCCCACTTCCACAAAAACAGACAACACAAAATCTCAACAACAAACAAAATCTTTAAAAACAAATAAAACCCACTAAAATAAAACCCACTAAAATAAAACCCACTAAAATAAAACCCACTTAAATAAAAACCCACTACATTCAGGCTTCTTTCTTTGAGGAGTGAGACGTTGTTTGTGAATGAATTTGTGAAGATTGACCAAGGTGTCGGGTTGATTCAGTAACAGCAACACAATCATAATAATCATAATAATCATAACATGAAATTATTTGTATTTTTGTCTCAAATATGTTTTAATTAGTATTATTATGGTAGTTTATATTTGTGATTTTTTTAAAATCACAACAAAATTCCCAATCTGACTAAAAAGCAGCAAGGCTGTTGGTTTGGGTTATGTGCTGGAGTGGAAGAGAGCTCTTATCCCATGTAAAAGGCTGAACAAATGTGTGTGTTGGCATGATGGTTTACACATGATGGACGGCCAGGTACTTTAAGTTTCGACGTGATACAATTACACCCTTCCAATACAAGATAAATGCGAGACGCCTCTCAAACGGCAAATTGGAACTCGACTCAGCGGGGCGCTGGTGTGATTTATTGCTAACAACACACCTACTACCTGCGGTTTCTCTACGCCGTTTAAAACGTCATTTAGGTACACACCTGTTCTTCTGCCGTATCGGGTGTAAAACTGTCATTTTCGGGAATATCGGCAACTGTTTTGCAGAAGGGGATTACAGAGTAACATTTGGCGTTGCGTTTTGAATTATGGGTCGCGCGCGTGTGGGCCAAAAAGGTGAACATAACTGTTGTCACTGTCGTGACTTTTTCTTTTTAGCATGAGTGGTTTTTTTTCTTGTGTACAGATTGCTTTTAAAGAGGCTTACGGCAGCTTCCTGGCGTGAAAACGGTTAGCGGTATGATTGTTTGGAAGGTGATAAGAAAACAACAATTTGTTTCGCTTGCGTGAGTGGTGAAGTGTAACGTAATGTTGGGGGATAAAGAAGATGGATGAAAGTTACAGAGTGCATACTACGAAAGGAAAAAGGAAATGTGTCTGAAAAAAGTACAATAATATAGTCATAAAGCTGCTCTAATTAATAAGAGAGACAAGAGTATACTCTTTTTTCTCCCCCTGTTATTACTGTCTGAAGAGTGCCCGCATGGTTCAATACGTTCTCTCTTGTTTTTCATGTGCTTTGAAGACAATCTATGACTACAACAAACAACTGGAAAGGGACGGTTGAACCTTCACAACATTCTGTCGAAACCAGGATGGAGTACAACCCAAAACTATGTGGTGAGCAACGCTTCCCAGCAGCAATGACTTGTATTACTGCAGCCTCAGTTGCTGATTTGATTTGAGACATGGAAGCCAAATGCTCCTGCTTGCTTTTTGTGGAGGTTCTACTTAATCCGAACTGCAATAAGCATTTTTGACCAAATTGTGAAAACATGCTATTTGTGTTTTACCCATGTTCTTTGCGCCGTATGTTGTTCCCTATGTTTGCATATATGCAAATAGACTACCCCACATGCAGCTTCTTATCGCGCAACGACCGTGATGACGCTTAATAGGCCCACACAGCAATCAAGTACAATGGAACCCCCCTTTTAAGACCCCCCAATTTAAGACTCCTCCCCTCTAAGACCCAATTTTTTCAGACTTTCTGTTCATAGCCTTTATAAATGTCCCCCCGTTTTAAGACTCCCTTCTTTTTAAGACCTGATTTTCTCAGATTTTTGGAGGTCTTAAAAGGGGGGATGCTCTGTACACTAAAGCGTAGCATAATCACCCAACACACGCTCTTGGGACAATGACTTTGTCCTTGGCTGCAGAACAAAATGGGAACTCTCTGGGACTCGGGATGACTGTGTAAGTAAGCGGAAGCTGCAACGCTTAGCGAGAGAAGACAGCCGGCAGGGACAGACTTCATCAACAAGTCATTGGCATGCATTGGATGACCATGCTCTCTAAATGACCCTCCCAAGCCGGGGTTAAGACCCTCTCCCTGCTCTGTATACGTGTATGTTTTTTCACGTCCTCTTGGCTTAAGCGTGATCTATTTTTGGTCTTGGCGGGCCAGGACGATCTTTCAGCCAAGGAGGCAGAAAATGAGGATCGAGACGATTGCCATGATTCCTGTGGAAGTTGTCCAATGATAATTTTCGGGTAAAACTTTTGTGATATTTCGTCCGAAAATGACTTCCGGTTGGTATTGTGCATTCTTTCATGATCAATTTGTTCTGGGACGGGTGGATAGTTCCGTGTTACGTTTGCAGATCGCCAAGGCATGGTCGTACGTTTATGCATGGATTGCAAATGGGGTTTATTCCGGTTGGGAATAAGAGTTCTTTCTTGAGCAATTTGATCGCGTAGGGATGGTTAGTTCGGTGTTATGTTTGCAAATAAGCAGTTCATCAAGGCCATTGGTCGCGGCGTCCATGTTTGTGTTGTAAATGGGTCATAATTCCGGTCGGAATGTTGTGGGATGTTTCTCGGGCCATTTACTTAGCATCACAGGATCAGTTAAGTGTCACGTGGGCAAATGTCAACAGTTTGTCAAAGCTTTGGTTGCACGTGCATGAGCATATTGTCAATTGGCATGCATTCCGGTTGGGATTTTGTGGTCTTTCTTGAATGATTTCTCTAGCAACGCAGAGTTTGTTGAGTGATGTGTTAGGCCAAAAAAAAAAAATTGTCTGTTTAGGGTAACCCGACCGACCCTATCGATTTGGCGCCGACCCAAAAACTTTTTTTTGATTTCAAAAAAAAAAAAAAAAAAAAAAGAGGTAAAAATGCTAAAAAGAGACATTTGGCGTTTCTTTCTCTCCCTTTCTCTCTGTTTTATTTATACGTTAGTTTTGAAACATGTATTCATTAAATATAAGAAGTGAATGTTCAGCCAACATAGCATTTACACAAAAAAACAAAAAAACAAAAAAAAAATACTTTACCTACCTACCGACCCTACTTTTTTTGGTCATGTTACCCTAAACAGACAATTTTTTTTTTTGGCCTTATGAGCGTAGATGTAAGTTGGACAAAGCTTCGTAAATAGCGTTTCCTCCGGTTGGAATGTGTCTTGTGCGATTTGTTAAGTCACATAGGCTTTGTCATAATAAGCGCTTATCGTAATGGGATGTTTATTCTGGTTTGTTGCGTTCTTTTTCGAGCAATGTGTTGAGGGGTAAAAGCTAAGTTAGTATTTCGTTGGCGGATATTAGCTGTTCTTTGGGGTTTTGGTCCGGTGGCTTTACCGCGAATTGTCAGGTCATTGAGGGTTACGTTGTACTCGACAGAAGGAAATTTCGTTCAGACATAATTGCATCTTTTTGCGTCCTTTTGCCCTCCCCATTGCTGTAGGCATCTTACGAAACCTTTCGATCTTGATAATTTACATACAAGAACAAAACAGAGGATCCGATAAGTCTCAACACAAACCAATTCTGTACGAACTAGCAGTCAAAGATGAACCAACCAAGCAAAAAAAGTGGTTTCCAATATCATGCTTATGCAGTAAATTGATGAACTGGCTGAGCACTTCGTCGATTTCTTACTGCAAACCACTTATATTTTCACAGACAAGAAAAACAGGACATGACATAATATGGCCCCAGCACAAACTACCAAAAACAGCGAACCAAATAGCCAGCCAAACACGAGCAAACGAACCCAAACAATGGACTGTCCAACACAAGATGACACCGTAAAATCTTCAACATTTTACACATGTTTGACTGCAAACGTTACACACTTTCACAGAGGCGTTACGCCCTGCATTACTTTGACGTAGCCCGGCCACAAGAAGTTCATCTTATCACATTATCTAGAATTCGGTATGCAAACCAGACGTACTCTTGGTCATAATTGCCAGGTAGATGCAATTTCCGTCTCCGATTTACCCCTCAGATACGCCTGCACAGTGTTTTGCTTAATACCAAACGACGGGTAGCAGTACCATGCAGGGACCGAAACGTTTACTGCTCAAAACGTCATACCACAGTACAAGCCTGTTTATTTCACAAATCGCCTTCGCCACAAAATTGATACGAAGACTTAGCAAATTGTCCACACAATTACTCCAGTCTGCGCCCAAGCCATTTTTCTCAGACATTCTGTTGCACGAAAGCGGAAGAACTCAAGTTACGCCGGTGGTGGGAAGGCTACGCCTGATTTCATCAGCCGCGTGGTATATTTTTCTATAATCGCATCCCCCTGGCGGGGTACATCGCACCTAATCCAATCGGGCGACGAACGGGAGGGCGTTATCGGACTCAGGTCGGCGAAAATCGGGATGACGTTACAGCCCGGATCTTGGGAGTAATTTGTATCTGTCTCCTACTTCTTGTTGCGCTAAAGATGAGAGACAAAGCGTGAAATCTGTGTGGGACAGTATTTTATAGTGGCGGTGATCTGGCAGCATTTTTTAGCCTTGCGAAGCATCTCCGTCTTCAGCATTAGTCGCAAGACTGGAGGAGAGGAAGGTCCAGATTCTCCCTGTGGGGGTAAGTTGTATTTGTTCTTCTCTGTCTCTCTACTTATTGGAGGATTCGGGTCTTTCCAGTGGAAGAGTAGCTGTCTTTGCGTTTTCTTGTGTGGGCGAGAAATACGGACACTAGACACAACGCTCGGAAGTTTACGCTGCCGCTATTTGCAACGCGATTGTAGACAAACTACTTCCCTTCTGGTGGAACGGCGAGACCTAAAACTCCTTTTTTTCTAGCGACTTGACGGTTACACCGGAGACGCGCACGACCCCGCTGCTACCGGCCTTTTCCCTCGACGCGGAATAGCCTTATAACGTTGGTAAAAGTCTTTTCCCTGGAGAGTCTCAGATCTCAACAACTAAGAGAGAGGCAAGAGAAATGAATTATTCAAGAATCCCCATGGGGGTACATAAAAAAACTAAACAAAAGTAAAATAAAAAGAAATAAATGCAAACTGGTTCAACACATACATAACCTTATTCCGATGGAGAAAAAAATCTAAACACATCTAAAAACAAAAGAAAAGTCAGTATGGTTTAAACAGTGTTTATTCAACAATTCATATGTATTTGAACATGATACATGTTACGGATCATCAACAAGCTCAAGCTTATGGTGGTGACCCTAACAGGAGAATTTAACATATTGATTACGATAACTTGCGACGAGACTTCGACCAGTACTTTGATAAGTCAGTATGCTCATGTGGAGTGGTGGTTTTGGACACTCAGAGCTCTCCTGTGTGTTGGATATGCCACGAAGATGTGCACAGCTATTAGCGATTCGTGGAAAACTAGTTCGGCGTGTGGCGTCCGTACGACTAAGTGACTCAACTCTAGAGACAGAAGACGGTCATTCTACTCTCAGGGAATGACGCTTTGGACAAAGTCAGCTCTCTCTTGTGGTTCGGAGACGCCAGGAACCGTCACATAGCTAGTTCAACTGGAAACATACACTCTTCAAAAAAAGTTAAGGATCTGTTGAAAAAACGGATCTAATTATAAAACAAATGCCAAAAAAATTAAACACACTCTAGCTAAATTGTCGCTACCGCGTTCGATCTTTGCTTTGTTTGTCATTACTCCTTGGTTGTTCAATTATATAATTTTAAAAAAATGAAAGAATTCGGTCTTGTCTGTTTTGTGTGGCGTGCTTGTAAAAAAGTGATCCTTAACTTTTTTTGAAGAGTGTATATCGGCTTTTTACGTCTTCCCATTCGAGTGACAGGTCTTCCAAAGGAGGAAGTTTTAAAAAGGGTGACTCTAGAGACTGAACAAAAGTCGGTATTTTTCTCTGCTGAACTGATGTTTTTAGACACTTTTTCGGCTTTCGTGCGGATCAGTGGAACTTTGTGCAAACGTCAGAGACACAGAATGGTTCTTGCGGGTGAACTTTGATCAGAACGGTTGAGGGGACTGAACTTAACAAGAGAACGCAACGCCTCTCAAAGTGAATCACACGTTCAAGACATTCCTGCCTCTCTCTTGATGAAAGGGACGTTGTGCTACCGTTGGTGGTTTTGGCTGCCACAGCTGGGGTATCTTTTTACGTTGAAAGCGGACCAGAGAAACAGGAACAGTCTCCCTTGGTGAACCTAGTGTTTAACGTTTCAAGGATCGTTGCTATACCACTCTCATATATCAGTGGCCCGACTCACCGCGATTGCTGTTGATTTTTCCCCAGAGACGAAAAACTTCGTCTCTCGAAAATAGACAAAGCCTCATCTCTTGGTGACTAGGACGTGGTGCTAGCGTTGGGGCTATTCAATTCAATTCAATTGTCTAAATGCAACAACCATAATTGTTTTGATTTTGGCTCGTGTATGGGTTGCTGCACCGGATTGTCTTCGAGCCAGGAGACAGAGGACACAGGAGCAAGTCTCTCTCTGTGGATAGCCATTCCAATGCATACATTCTTATCGCATTCTTATCGAATTAACGCTAGACTGGGACATAAAAGAGGAGATAGACTGTTCTTTGGAAAGTAGAACTTGGTGGCAGAATGTAGCGTTGGAGGGTTCGGATGCTGCAGCTGATTTTTGTCAAAGGCAGAGGAGCAAGCCTCCCCGCGGGGAATCCACATTTTAAGAATACTCGTTGGCGAGGCCATTATGTTGTTGGTTGTTCCCAAGAGAAGAGATAGGACATAATATCTCGAAACAAGAACAAGCCTGCTCTTTTGGTGAGTCGAAACAAAAGATATTCTCCTCTTTTGGCGAGTCGAAACAAGAGATAGCCTCCTCTTTTGGTGAGTTGAAACAAGAGATAGTCTGCTCTTTGGATAGTCTGCTCTTTTGGTGAGTTGAAACAAGAGACAGTCTGCTCTTTGGGTGAGTCGAAACAAGATATAGCCTCCTCTTTTGGTGAGTTGAAACAAGAGATAGCCTGCTCTTTTGGTGACTTGAAACACGAGATAGCCTCCTCTTTTGGTGAGTCTAATCCCGAACCGCTAACAAATAGCAGTGACCCGAGCCTACTTGACTGCCAGTGATTGTTCCCGGGAGAAGGAACACAGTCCGGAAAGAGGAGAGAGCTTTCTCCCTCGGTGACTCAGCTGAGTGTTATGAAGACATAGTTATAAGTGAGGTAAAGTGCGAATCCAAAGTGACTACCCCCCGAGGCCCCGTCAGACGTCAACAAACAGTTGGCTGCCATCAATTAACTTTATAGCTTCTTCCTGTTGCGGAATTGGTGTCACTGTGTTTCAACACTTGTCTGGCTGTCAATCTGCTCCTTATTCTCTTTCTTTTCTTTTTTTCTTTTTTCTTTTTTGTAGCTGGTTGGTACTGTTGTCCTTTTCAGAGGATGGCAGTCGCTTGTTCATTTCAATGATTGCTAGTCTCTCAGGTGCCAGGAGATTGGTTCCGAATCAGGGGCGGAGCAGTTAAGCCAGGGGGGAGGGGGGGGGTTGCAACCTGGGGTCCAGGGGTAGACCCCTTGTGGGGTACAGGGGCAAGGCCCCGTTGGGGGGTCTGGGGGACGAAGCCTCCTTGAAGCTGAAGAGTTTTAGCTATTTTATGAACAATTTATGGCTTATCCATGAATTTAAACATGATCAACTGGTGTCAGCAGCCACTCATTATTTCTGTTAAAGTTAGTAATTCAATCTTCTTTTTTTGACAGCCGGGGGGAGGGGGGGGATTCCGGAACCCCTGTAACCCACCCCCCCTAATCCGCCCCTGCGAATAACTTACTCTATTACACATTTAGAGCGTTTTCTACCCTTTGTGTAACAGATTTCCTTGTGTCTGGTGTATGATTTGTTGCTTTCTTTGTGCTGGCAGTTCTGTTGTTGGCATGTGGCTCTTTGACATTGTGCGCTTCCTGTCAGTTGTTGTGACTCTGTTTTCTTTGCTGACGTATGTGAGCACCACATGATGTCATGCATTATGCTGTCAGCAGTAACCGTGACGTTTCTGTTTTGCGTAGTTTGTTTATGGTCTTTGGCTGGAAGCCTCGGTGAGATTGGTGCAATCAATGACAGATGCCTGCCGAGAGCCCGAGGGAAAGCATTTACGCAATATGTTGATACACACAGATTATTCTGTTTAAAGAAGCCGTGGTTTTATCGGTCATTCAATCAAAAGAATAATCGATAGCTCGATCATTCATTCAATCTGTCAGTAAGTTAATTTGTAAGTCTTTTTTCCGGGTTTTACGTTATGCTTTGATTATGTGTGTGTGTGTGTGTGTGTGTGTGTGTGTGTGTGTGTGTGTGTGTCTGTGTCTGTGTGTGTATGTGTGTGTGTGTGTGTGTGTTGTCTTTATGTCTGCCTGTTTGAATATCTGTATGTACACTTTTCAAAACAAATTAAGGATCACTTTTTTACAAGCACGCCACACAAAACAGACAAGACCTCATTTTTTAAAATGTATATAATTGAACAACCAAGGAGTAATGACAAACAAATCAAAGATCGAACGCGGCAGCGACAATTTAGCTAGAGTGTGTCAAACGTGTGACTACCCTCGAAAATGGAATTCACAACAATGTGAATCAGTGTCAATAACGCGTGTGCCCTCCGTTGTGTGCCAGGCATTCAACACATCGTTGGCGCATGGAGTGGATCAGGTTGCATATGAATGCTCTGGGCACTCCATTCCACTTCTGCTGGAGCCATTGCAGCAGTTGACCCAGATTGGCAGGAGGAGGGTGATGTTGCTGTACCCGACGACAAAGCTCGTCCAACATGTGCTCTATGGGGTTCAGGTCCGGGCTGTTGGCTGGCCACAGCATCCTGTTGACCCTGGCCTGCTGGATGAAGGTGTTTACAGCTGCAGAGCGATGGGGAGGTGCGTTGTCATCCTGAAGAATCGCACGAGGGCCGATCGCTTGGAGGGCTGGAACGACCAGGGGTTGCAGGATCTCATTCTGGTAGCGGACACCGGTCAAGTTGCCCACTACATGGTACAGAGGTGTCCTTAGACGTGTGCTGATCCCTCTCCAGACCATCACAGAGCCTCCGCCAAAACGCTGTCGTTCCAGAACAGCGCCTTCTGCGAAGCGCTCTCCTTGACGCCTCCACACTTGGATGCGACCATCAGCAGGTTCCAAGCAAAAGCGGGACACTTCTGTAAACAACACCTGAGCCCACTGCTGACGTTGCCACCTCACATGTTGAGTGCACCAGGCTCGGCGAGCTGCTCGGTGATTAGCAGTCAGGGTTGTTCCTCGGACTGGACGCCTTGCACGCAAGCGTTAAGCCGAAGTTGTGTAAGCGGTTTCGGATCGTCTGACCACTCACAATAGTGTTGGTGGTAGCTTGTAGGCGTTGCCTAATGTTGTTTGCCGTAGCCATTCTTTTGTTTGGGCCGACCAGAACGTTGTCGCTCCTGCACTCTTTCAGTTGCGTGGAATCTCTGTTTTAGTCTGATAACGACAGAGGGAGCCACTGCAAGCCTCTGGGCCACATGCCTGGCAGCAACACCGTCTTGTAGCCACCCTATTGCCCTTCCTCTATCCAAATCGGTCAGTTTTCTTCGTGGGGGCATGTTGCTACTGTGCATAATTATGTCAGCGTGTCAACCTTTAAACACAAGCTGGTGAGCGATGTTCATAGCCAGGACCCTGTTGTAGCACGTGCATCACAACCTTTTGCTCTGGCATGCGTTCCGCAAATTTCATGGGGCTATAAAAAACACCCCTTTTCTTCCAAAATGCAGAAGCTTTTGAGAAGTCCCACAAAGGGAAATAACTCTGCCTGCCAAACAAAATTCTAGGTCAAGACTCATTGTTCATTTGTTAATTCAAACACATTAATCTTTTAATTAGTATGTCGATGTTTAATTTTTTGGCAATTTTGTTATAATTGGATCCGTTTTTTCAACCGATCCTTAACTTGTTTTGAAGAGTGTATGTCCGTCTGAGTGTGTGTTTCTTTGTGTGTCTGTGTGCGGGCGCGCATGTTAAGGTGTGTGGATCGACGTTTCGGTTTGTCCGTATGTCTGCTTCTCAGTCTGTTTGCGCCCTCGTAGCGTTCCCTTTACCTCTTTGAGATACGAATAAGCAATTGTTATGTTTTCATATTTAGTTAGCTGACTCACGCGGTAAATGCCTGATATCCAAAAGGAAACAGACCAGTACACATACCGTGATTATTAATGCTTGTAAAATACTAAGCTCAGTTTGTCACTAACATGTCGGCTGATAGCAGTACCGGAATCTTGATAATTCCCTTCTTTAGTCGAGCGGATTAAATTGCTGTGAGACACTGAGTGTATGTGTGGGATGTTCTTTTGATAAAGTGTCTTCCTTCATACCATGTTGTTGTATCCTTATCACAACCTATGTTACCTTTAGTAATAAATGCATCAATCTTCTTCTTCTTCAGCGTTCCAGAATTGTCTGGTTACGTGTGAGCTCGTTTGCCCATTTGGGTTCCCCACACTATATTCTGAGAGCATAGTTAGCTTCACTCCGCTTTCGTTGAGTAGGCATGCTGGGTATTTTCGTGTTCCCATAACCCACCGAACTCTGACATGGATAGCAGGATCTGTTCCGTGCGCACTTGGTCTTGTGCTTGCGTGTACACACGAAGGGGGTTAAGTCACAAGCAGGTCTGCACATAAGTTGACCTGGGAGATCGGAACATTCTCCACTCTTAACCAACAAGGCGGCCGCGGCCGGGATTCGAACTCACGACCTCCCGATTAGGAGGCCGACGTCTAACCACTACGCCACTGCGCCCGTCTAACGAATCAATCAACAAGCAAAAACAGGGTTAGTGTACGGAAGGTTTAATTATACACACAACGAGACATTTATACCTGTTATTAAAAGTTCCATAAACTAAACATTGTTCTGTTTGAATCATGGCCTCGGAACGTTAGCAGTCTATGGGTTTCCGATGTTCGCATCAGTTATCGCAGTATTGCCTATTATTTATTCAGTCGATTGAACCAGGGCAATTTAGTGGAACCTAAATTAGCACTGTTAAGTGCTAGCCACACAGCAGCCGCGATGGGAAGAGGGTTTAAGTACCGGTCAAGTAAACAGGCTGCAGGAGCGAGGTCAAACCAAACATATGGTCAATCGATCCATCACCACCACCCAGCCCCCATCAATCAATCAGTTCACGTATCAAATAACACGCCACTATTCTCTAACGACCGATTGACCATTCTCGGGACGTTGACCCCAAGTCCAATTGTTTTGGTGTTGGGTTAAAAGGTACCTTTTGTCCCTCGAAAATAGTGCTGCTTACTTTATCAGATCAGGCTGTTACACGGGATAAGCCCATCCCTGCCTTTGGAAACATACTGAAAGTCAACATGTTGACGTCGCCCTGTACATAGTTGGACACTTTGATGCATTGATTTCTCCGAGTTACACTGGCAGCTTTTAAGAAATCAACGATTTTTGGTACGTGAAAACACGTTGGGAATGGTCTTATTTCATGTAAAATCATGTATACATGTGAGATAGTAAGCAGAACGGTTTTCGCGAAAAGGACTGTGCCCGGTGTAACACGAGAAAATTACTCCCACGAGATTTTTACTCCGGAGTAAAAATTTCGTACGAAAATGTTACTCCCTTTACGAAAAAAACACTCCCCCATTACAGGAAAAAATTACTCCCCACGACAGGTGAGTTCCGAGTAAGCATTTTGTACACAAATGTTACTCCCCTGACGAATAAAAAACGAATAAATTACTTCACCCTAACACGAGCAATTTAACTTCCCATGCCAGGTGTACGAAATGTATACTCCCTTGTCCCCTGTTAGTCTTGGTGGTGGAAGGGGTGGAGGGAGGGTAGCGCGAAATTCGTTTGCGCGAGATTACATTATTGGCATTATCCCTTCGCCGCATCCCATTTTAGCGTACGAGATTTTTACTGGAAGTAAAAAAAATGGGGAGTAAAAATGTCGTGGAGGGAGTAATTTTTCGTGCCTTGGGGAGTTCTTTTCTCGTACAAAAAATGTACTCGGAGTAAGAATTTCGTACGAAATTTTTTACTCCGAAGTAAATTGTTCGTGGAGTAAAAATGTCGTGTTACACCGGCTTGAAACCAAAGAAAACCAGAGATAATTAAGACACAGACAGACAGACAGACAGACAGCTAAATAAACAAACAAAAAAACAGACAGACAAAGCGAAACCTATATACCCCGTGCATACGACATGCGGGGTATAAAAACACATGTTCTCAGATCACAAGTGCTGAAAAGCTAGCACGACTCATGGAGGCGAAAAACTCGCGTGCGTTTGCTTCGGGCGCAAGTGGGCCGTACATCCGCCCAGCTTTCCTGGCCGCAGTGTCCAGCCAGTTTGTAGAATGGACAGTGCCCAGTACTGATGGTCAGCGTCGCTAAGTAGCCTCGGGAGAGACGCTGCTCTCGTGATTGGGAACGTTCTGTGCGGATTTACAGGACAGTAGCACGTGTACTTACGGTCACATTTAGCGAGCACTGACCGAGCGTGGGCGACTGGCTGCTTGGCGGTAAGGAACACATCTTGGTTTAAACAGTGTTTATTCAACAATTTATAGATAATTCAACATAATACATGTTAAGGATCAACAACCAGCTCAAGCTTATGGTGGTCACCCTAACAGCAGAATGTATCATACGGATTACAATATCTTGCGACGAGGCTTAGACAAATATTTCTTTAAACCAAAAACAAACAAGAAACAAACATATGTAGGCTATATATATTTATAAACTATACATATTTTATTTTTTTTTCATGTTTTTCATTTTCATTTTCATTACTTTATTGTCCCATCGCTGGGAAATTCGGGTCGCTTCCTCCCAGTGGAAAGCTAGCAGCAACGGAGTCGCGCTACCCAGGTGTCTGCGTGTTTAGGTGTACAGTCGAGACCGGATGTAAGAAAGTCGTCGGGACCCACTTTTTGTCTTTCATATATCCGGTCTTTACTAAATCCGGTTAACCGGATGTATGAAAATATTGTGGATTGACTTTCATACATCCGGCCACGCGTCTGTTACTTGATAAAAGTAGGGGTTTTTTCCATATCATTTTTGAGTCACTTGAGAAAAAGTGACTCTATGTAATCGGTCAGTGTTAGTCTGTCCGGCCGGCCGTCCGGCCGGCCGGCCGTCCGTAGACACCACCTTAACGTTGGACTTTTCTCGGAAACTATCAAAGCGATCGGGCTCATATTTTGTTTAGTCGTGACCTCCAATGACCTCTACACTTTAACGATGGTTTCGTTGACCTTTGACCTTTTTCAAGGTCACAGGTCAGCGTCAAAGGAAAAATTAGACATTTTATATCTTTGACAAAGTTCATCGGATGTGATTGAAACTTTGTAGGATTATTCTTTACATCAAAGTATTTACATCTGTAGCCTTTTACGAACGTTATCAGAAAAACAAGGGAGATAACTAGCCTTTTCTGTTCGGCAACACACAACTTAACGTTGGGCTTTTCTCGGAAACTATAAAAGTGACCGGGCTCAAATTTTATGTGAACGTGACTCATTGTGTTGTGAATAGCAATTTCTTCCTGTCCATCTGATGCCTCATATAATATTCAGAACTGCGAAAGTGACTCGATCGAGCGTTTGCTCTTCTTGTTGTATTTATAATTTGTTTTTTTATGTTTAAATGTGTTGATACATATCCTTGTTAGAAAAAAAGGGTTGTGAATAACAAGTGGAAAAGTACATGTACTTACATACACTGACACAGTCAGGACAACCGATAGAAAGAGCAACTGTTTGTGTAAGGAACTGTTCTGCTTTGCATAAGGCCGTGCACTCTCCGCCCCCCCCCCCCCCCCGTCCCTGTGTGTGTGTGTGTGTGTGTGTGCGCGCGTACGTACGTACATGCGTGCGTGCGCTCGCGCGCACGTGTGTGTGTGTGTGTGTGTTTGTGTGTGTGGCTCAACTGTATTGTGTGTGTTCCCTCCACAACCCTTTTGCGCTTTTGACAATGTTTTTGGTCGTGGAAGCTTTGTAATGACCGTTGGCGTAGCAAATAACATTTTCTGAGTTCTCTCTCTCTCTCTCTCTCCCCCTCTCTCTCTCTCTCTCTCTCTCTCTCTCTCTCTCTCTCTCTCTCTCTCTCCAAAACGCACGCATTTATAACACACACACACGCGCGCGCGCACTGAATACAAAAAAGTGAGTTAAACTTAAAACCAGTTTAATGGATTAAAACAACAACAACAACACACACAAAAAACTGAGTCACACCCACGACCAATGCCTCTGGTTCTAATTGTACCAAAAAATGCCTTCCTGGGCTATTATGCATATGGCTCTTCAGTCATGACAAATTTATAACAGGCTAAAATGACTGAATAGACAAACAAAACAGATTATTCATGGTTTGTTTGTTTGTTTATTTGTTGCTTAACGTCCAGCCGACTACGCAGAGCCATATCAGGACGAGGAAGGGGGGGATGAAGGGGGCCACTTGTCAAGCGATTCCTGTTTACAAATGCACTAACCCATTACTTGTGTCCCAGCAGGCTTTAGTAAAACTAAATTAATACCTACTGGAAGATTACCAGTTTCCAGTATGTTAAAATAGGCTTAACCTATCTACTGCTGGACTTACATCAGAACACTAACAGATTAAACTATACATGAATCGCGAGACAAGCGGCAAGAGAAGAGATTTTTGGAAAAAATACAGGTGGATGAGCAAGAAGGCAGAAAAAAGAAAAGAATTCATGAAGAAAAAGAGAGCATGACAGGAAAGAGGAACCAAAAATCTGCCTAACAGCAAACTAGAAAGCTCCTGCGGTTCCAAAAACAGGAGGGGCCTTTAATTTCATAACCGCAGTGCCCCACTGCGGGAATTATTCATGGAGTTAAACATAAAATCAGTTTAATGGATAAAATCAACAACAACAACATAAAAACAACAACAAGAACATAAAAAAAACCCATAAAATACAACAAAATAAAATACAACATAAAATACAACAACATAAAAAAAACATAAAAAGATAACAACTGATTCACATCCATGACCAATGTCTCTAGTTATAAATGTAACAAAATTGCCTTCTGGGCTTTTATGGGTCTTCGTGACGAATTTGTAACAGGTTAAAAAAAATGATTGAATGGAGAAACAAATTAAACAGAACAACTCGTTGACAGCTATAGAATCTGGATAAAAATCAGTTGGTGGGGAAGTTTTCAGGGCATCCTCATTTAGACTACCTTTGTGGACACCACCCGCTCAAAATGGCCACAGAGATTTCGGAGGTAAATGTTCTCCTCGGACCTGTCTACCCCTTTATCGGGAAAAGGGGTGGGTGTGGCAGATATCCCCGCGAGCATTCGGAAGTGGCTGTGCCGTACACCACAATGGTGGTTTGAAGGAGTGTGGCAGCCGCGAATATCTCTACATCCGAAATCAATGGCCATCTGTGTTCGGAATTTGTGTGGACAGTCCTCTGCTGCCTTTATGATTTTAAGGCGCTCAGACAATGTCAACACTCTACGTTTGCCTGTAGCTTTCGCTTTGCGGTCCGCCATTTTGCAAGTTCGAGTCGCTATGGAAGGGAAATTACTCTTACCACACTTTGGTGACTTGGGTCTACTTTCGTTTTCTTACAACCGGTCTTGCAACAACGCATTTGTGCTGCTCGGGACCAGAGATTTGCTTTCATACAACCGGACTTTAATACATCCGATTTTCATACAACCGGAAAATTCTAAGTAATAACAAAGAGTAGCTTCTGCCGGGACCCTGCCTACCCCTTTCATACATCCAGACTTTCATACATCCGGTGTTTTATACATCCGGTCTATACTGTATTCAGCCACCTGCACTTATGGCAGAATGACCAAGGTCTTTTACGTGCCATTGTGATGACACGGGGGTGGGACATGGCTTCCGTCTCTGGGTCTGCACATAAAGTTGACCCGTGTCTGTCCCGGCCCGAATTCGAACCTGCGACCTTCCGATCACAAGTCCAGTGCTCTACCAACTGAGCTACCGGGCCCCCGGTAGCTCAGTTGGTAGAGCATTTGACAAAGGAACACATCTTACTGTTTGCCTGACAGTAAGGAACGCATCTCACGTATGTTATTTTTTTCTTTGATTATTGCGTGAAGCTGTTTTGCAACGTCAAGAAAGCTCGTCATTTAACTCTACGAACTACGGTGACTTGTACAGTATTTAAAGACAAGCCGCGGTTTATGTGGCTATATCTATTAACAGGTCAGTAAAAGAAATCACGAGGAGAAAGAAAGAAAAACAAACATGTTCTTGATAAATTATTGATTTGGCTTTCTCCTCGTTTGTAAATCTTGCCAAGGTGCGCCTATTCTGAATTTTCATCGATTGTTTTTAATTGGTACCTGACGTTTTGGTCAGGTCGATTTTGGATACCCTTACTTCGGCGGCGGTCACGTGACCCCTGTAAAAAAAAACTTTGATCCGAAAAGTGTGCCAGTTAGCCAAGTGGAGGGCCGTTAATAGCATAGACAGTTTGAATAAGATGACGCGGGAATGAATGATTTAGTTGGGATACAAACATTGGTGCAGTATTTGTTTTGCTGAGTTTATATGATTAGTTTGTCCCTTTGAGAAAGATTCGTTTGCGTATTAATCACACCGTTCAACATTTTGAGAAAGAAAACACGAACGAAAAGAAAAACGTTGCTGTCTGACTGTTTTGTTTGCCAACTTGTTTGCGTGTTTCTTGGTTTGTTGGTTTGTTTGTTTGTTCGGGATCTCCTGCAGGTGTAACTAATTGTTTGAAACCTGACATGTGTAGTCGTACTGACCTCCTGCAGGTGTAACTAATTGTTTGAAACCTGACATGTGTAGCCGTAAACCTTCTGCGCGTAAATATTGATTGGATAAGTTTTGTTTTTCTTTTGGAAGAAGCTTTTCAGCTGTCGAACTGTATGTTGAAGGCTTTCCTACCTAGTTTTCATTCGCCACACGTAGATAGTAGACCTGTATTGGGAGTGGGTCTAGTTTGAGTAACAACGATTTTCTTATTGACAAAATAATAATTTTAATTAAAAAAAAAAAAGAATTTTGGACCGTTGGCAGTCTCTTTGTTTTTGGATTTGTGGAAAAGAAAAAGAAGAATTTTAAACAGATTGGGTTTATGTGTAAGTGCATGGGTTTTCTTTGAAAACAAATGTTTACAGACACGATGTATATATGTTCAGTTCTCGTTTCAACGAACATTTTCACCATTAAATATATGTTCTTCTTAATAATGATAATAATTACAATAAGGGTATTTATATGGCGCAAATCCTAACATAGTGCTAAGCGCCTTACAAAAATAAAAATCAACAAATCAGTAACCCAAAAAATACAAAGTCATGAACATGATAAACACTTGAGAAAAGAATCAATCAAATAGGAGCTTCTTTTTACTGGCACATAAGTTATACCACAGTCAACAGCATGGTGACCGGCACGGTTGGCCTAGTGGTAAGGCGTCCGCCCCGTGATCGGGAGGTCGTGGGTTCGAACCCCGGCTGGGTCATACCTAAGACTTTAAAATTGGCAATCTAGTGGCTGCTCCGCCTGGCGTCTGGCATTATGGGGTTAGTGCTAGGTCCGGTGTCAGAATAATGTGACTGGGTGAGACATGAAGCCTGTGCTGCGAGTTCTGTCTTGTGTGTGGCGCACGTTATATGTCAAAGCAGCACCGCCCTGATATGGCCCTTCGTGGTCGGCTTGGCGTTAAGCAAACAAACAAACAAACAGCATGGTTGGATTCTGCACAAAGCGGGAATTGAATGTTTAGCTGAATTAATTGTGAACAACAATACAAATTACTTCAGCAAAAAAGTGTCCTTACAAGCAAGAAGTATGGATGTTGTTGGGATATAATAATGCTAAATAATAAGGGTATTTATATGGCGCAAAATCCTAACATAGTTCTAAGTGCCTTCCAGAATTTAAAATAAACAAATCAGTAAACAAATACAAAGTAATGTACATGATGTATACCAGCTATTTTCTTATTGCAAGTTGGTACGTCGAAAAGCTGTAATGTTTTGATTTCTGGTGGGGGGGGGGGGGGGGGGGGTTGAAGGGGGTTGGACGGGCGTTAAAGAGGGGGGGGGGGGTATTTTGGAGTCAGACTGTCGTTTCGCGGAATACTAATGAGGTTCGTATTCTGTCAATGCTCGAGGAATTCGATACCGCAGGTTACTAAATCCCGACGATCCCAGGGAAACATACGTTTGAAAACCGACTTAATAGTGAACGTTTAGAAAAATAACGACCACTTGTCTATAGTGTGGGTTCTTCGGTATCTGCTCTATTTCCTATTTGAATCTCACTTAACTCGTATTTGCAAAAGCTTTTACGATGTAGCATCAGAAAGATGAAACCAAGAGGAGTCACATGAATCATTGTATTCATTTCGTGATGAAAGAAAACATGGAAAATGATTGCATTTGAATCGTATCTAACCCTGTTTGCAAGAACATTCGCAAAATAGTTTCCTTCGTGACATTTCCCTCTTATTACACTAGACACGAAATACGTGATTTTTCTCCTTGATTTTGAAATACGTTGCTGAATCCTGATATGAATTGAAGATGGAATAAATATGGACTTGGACACGTTTCTAGCTTTTTGCTCTCTCGGCTGATTACCCTAGTGTATATAAGAAACGTCCAATCTCTCTTTTGCCTCGCAATATCTCATTAATATTTAAATTATTGAATGAATCAAAAAAATGTCTCTCTTGGGAGAATAGACCTGAGGAAATAATGTCATTTGAATGCGTCTTTGGTCTTATTTGCATGGTCAGCAAAAATATGTCTCCCTCTGAATACCCCAGTATAAGGAAAGACGCAATTTCTCTATTTTTTGAAAGAACGTCTCTTTGATATTCAAATACCAAAAATAAACCCTGAAAATGCTTGATGGGATATCACATTACGTGAAAATTACGGCTTTCGAATTTCACTTAACTTTGTTTGCAAGATCTACCAGAAATGCTTCCATTTGCAACATAGTTGTTCAATAAAGATTGTGTTCGATATTGAAATATTTTCATACATTCTAAAAACGTATTCCGAGATCGAGCACGGAATAGCAAATACCTCTATTCAAATCGTACTTAACCTTGTTTGCAAATTCAGCTAAACATACTTTTATGCGCAGCATTTCGTGATGATTTTTCCCAATCAATGCCACATTTTCTACAACCATCTTTACTCTCACATCCCGATATTTCTTTGATATTGAAATCTGTCAATTTGCTCGCACCGAGGAGCCAACGAAAGGAATAACGCCTCGTTAATTTCAAGTGTATTGACTCCTGTAATCTGTGCCAACTGCCTCCAAAGTAGAGGTCCTTTGCTGGCTAATTGGCTCGTTCACGATTCGATACTTTTTTTAACAGCACGAATTAATCACACGAGAGCCATGTTTAAGTGCCGGAATTGACGTTTTTAGCCTGGTCTCTAGCTGATTCCTCTTAACACTTTTTATGCAAAATAAAAAAGGTTGGGGGATTCCGGAGAGAGGGCATGTGCGGGAGGGAAGTGTGTGTGTGTGTGTGCGTGCGTGTGTGCGTGTGTGCGTGCGTGTGTGCGTGCGTGCGTGCGTGCGTGCGTGTGTGCGTGTGTACGTGCGTGCGTATGTGCGTGCGTGCGTGCGTGCGTGCGTGTGCGTGTGTGTGTGTGTGTGTGATAGGAATGGGTGGCAACTGAGAAGGGGGAGGGGTATCTTGAGCTACAGAAGTTCCCACTGAGAAGGCTAGAAACTTTGGGACGGGGAAGGGAGGGGAGGGGGTCGTCGATGGAGGGATTGGACTGAACCGTGGGAGTTGGGCTTTTGGCTTCGTCCATTTTGGAAGCTGCAACAATTCAAAACCGGCACGGTTGGCCTAGTGGTAAGGCGTCCGCCCCGTGATCGGGAGGTCGTGGGTTCGAACCCCGGCCGGGTCATACCTAAGACTCTAAAATTGGCAATCTAGTGGCTGCTCCGCTTGGCGTCTGGCATTATTGGGTTAGGGCTAGGACTGGTTGGTCCGGTGTCAGAATAATGTGACTGGGTGAGACATGAAGCCTGTGCTGCGACTTCTGTCTTGTGTGTGGCGCACGTTATATGTCAAAGCAGCACCGCCCTGATATGGCCCTTCGTTGTCGGCTGGGCGTTAAGCAAACAAACAAACAAACAAACAAACAAACAATTCAAAGATAATTGACAGTACCAGTTACCATCAAATTTCTTCTGCTGTGTATCGTATTTGTCCACTTGAAAGGGAAGTCAAAGTTCGTGTTAATGTTTCGTTTTGTCTATAATTAAACATTCCATAAACTTAACGTTTCAAGACAAGACAAGACAAGACTATTCTGTATGAATTAAAGCAGGCTACTGGAATCAGCAGTCATATTTCCTTTTTAAACATCTGGCCCTCGCTATAACGATGGACTACTTTGACAAAAGAGTTAAGAGAGACTTGTCATATGGTTACAGAATAAAAGTAAGAACATAAAGTATATGGACATGAGATACATCACAGATGACTAGAAGAAAAATGTGGGTAATGATGACAGGGAAGGTGGAGTTGCAGATGGCCCTTGGGGGGTGGCGGGAAAGATGAGGATGTCGCCCTATCCACTGCGACCCGTACTGTCATTCAAAGATCCATCGTAACCTAGCCGTAGCCAATCACAGGGCCAGACCCAGGGGGGGGGGGGGGGGGGGGTTCCAGGGGTTCTGGAACCCCACCCCTGGAAAAAGCATGTACCTTGCTTTGAGTGGGGTTTTTTTTTGTTTTGTTTTGTTTTTTAAATAAATTTTGTGTGTGTCTCTAACAAATTTTATTCAATGTGAAATCCGATGAGAAAAAGGTACCCCCCCCCCACCAACTCACACTGACAGGCCTTAACCCTCAAAACAAGGCCCAGAATGCACCAGATTGCACAGATTTTAACCGTTTTTCAAAAATTTTCCGGGGGAGCATGCAGGCGCGCGCTTGTGGCTTCGCCACTTCGCTGATTTGCCCCCCCCCCCCCCCAAAAAGGAGGAACCCCCCCTTACAACTCATTTGGTCCGGCCCTGAATCACTCACCTGACTTTATGAATATATTACCTCCTGAAAGCCTATCACGATGGTCTGACACGACCCACCCAAGGGATACAGCATAATTCTTTATTATGTGCAATTCCCTTGCCCGAGAGAGAACGACAGATTGGCCGTCAAAGCGAAGAGAAAAGAAGAGGGTTGGAGAGAGAAACAAGGGTTGGGGGGGGGGGGGGGAGAAGGTGACCAGAGAACGTTGAGGGCGAAAGGTGACTGAACTCAGCTTAGCGATCGGCTCTCAACCGTTTGATCGGAAATCAGGAAAGTGGAGGGCAAAATTATGGGCAGGCGTTGCGAACAAATAAATCTGATATCAAAGGATCAGAGTGAGGATTTGATCTCTCCTTTGACCTTGCACTGCTGATGCCTTCCGTTCCCACACTGACTCCCAGGCCTTGAACTTTTAGCACTGACCTGACCTGTGTATGTTTCTAAAGAAGTGAGGTTATGAGAATTGCAATGGAACATTAATTTTTACATAACATTTATCCAACAAATATTTTATTATGTAAAATGCAAGTCAGAGAGAATAACAGATGTTGTATATGTTGTACGGAAGTTGATTATGTTGAACATGTTTTTATGAGTGCATACCGGTAAAGTTGTTTTGGACGAAGATAGAAAATTGGATAGAGGAAAAGATTGGATTAAGGGTTAAGTTTGTAATGCAGGATATAATATTTGGGTATCAAGACACAAGTTGTTGTAAAAAGATGAAAATTTTTTTAAATCACGTAATATTGATTGGGAAAAATGTGTGTTAGTATTTTTAGAAAAACAACTTGTAGTGGATCAGTGTTCGTAATTTTTGAGTTTCAAATATTAAGTGGAAAAATTGAATTGTAAATGTATGTATTTCCATTGTAAAAAAAAAAAAAAAAAAAAAAAAAAAAAAAAAAGCACTGACCTGTGGGTGTAAGGTGGACGCGGGTGGAAGAGGTAGTTGGTGTGGGTGGTGGGAAGTCAAGAGAGTGGGTGGGGGGGTAGGTGTGTGAGTGAGTGTGTATGTGGGGGGGGGGGGGGGGAGGGGGGCGAAATCACTGCAAGTGACTAAACCAGACCATTCATTTATGGCAAATACTTTTGCGAAAGGTTTAATATAAAGTTGGCCAACAAATTTTTGCAACAAATTTCAAACCCAAATTAAAGCTTAGGGTTAGGGTTAGGGTTAAAGCGTTAATTCCTGTGTCATTTCATTAAAACTGTATATGCCAGTTAAGGCCGTTCACTTAACCTTCAGGATCACCTTCTGGATTAACTGTTTCTTTTACAGGGATCACGTGACCGCCACTCAAGTAAGGGTACCGTCAAAATCGACCAGACAAAAACGGAAGAGCCGAATGAAAAATCGACAAAAAATCACAATAGGCAAAACTTTGCAATTTTGACATACGAGAAGAAATTGAAACCAATGATCTACCCTGAACAGATTGTTTTGTTTTGCTACCTTACGTATTTCGCGTGCTATGCTATTCCTTCTGATGCAGGTGTCGATCGGAAGAGCGGTCAAAAACGGAACGTTTTACGTCAATTTGCATGGGTGTCATGTCAAAAAGCGCTACATTTTAGCAATGACTTTGTGGATTGCTTTGAAACTTTCAG